>NC_060211.1:90253750-90554000 GCF_021130785.1 Homalodisca vitripennis
AGGAGACTAGTTTTGAGTGATAATGGTACCGACAAGGACAGATTAATAATTTTTGGGACTGTAAAGTTTCTATTCGTGACTTATGTTTTGAAAGATTGTGAGGGCTGCAGTTGTCACTATATGCAAATGGAAAAGCCGCAATAAGAAACAAGACACACTACAATTGAGCCAGCAAGTATGCCCTACTTTGTTCCAAACATGACAAATTGGTGATTTTACGGGTAAAACGTGGATTTTGGAGGTATCAGATATTGTTTAAGGAATGACTCTCAACAAAAAAAGATGGACCTTATATAAGACGCATAGTCTGGTAGAACTCAGCCGCAATAATTCATGGTGAGAAGCCAAAATACCATGGAGAATGTTACAATATACAACGGAGTTTTGAGTGATAATGGTACCGACTATTAGACAACATATTTATTTTTGTTGTCCCTTCACAACATATTTATTCTGTATTTACTAAGATAACAACGATGGAGGTGAAATCTTGTGTTTTGAAATAAAGAATTGCCGGCTTGTAGTTTCGGTATGCCAAATATTTTTCTTACATATTTTAACATAAAGTTTCATAAGTACTGACGTTAAATGTATATTATTTCTGCAGTAAAACATTCCAAATAATAACGTTCAGAAATGGCGTATGTACTGAGATGTGATAAAAGGTACAATTTTGTGATATTCAAGCATTATCTTATAAATAACACTTTAAAATCCAAATTTAAATCGTTCCCTATAATCAGACCGTTCCAATGAGGTCGAATGAGGAGTGTGAGTGAGTGGTGCTCTGAATGGACTAACATGCGAACAGTCAGTAAGCAGATAATGACGGCCGGTATAGGCTACGAGTTACGCGAGCTCCAATCGGGTTTCACTTGCAAAATGATTAATCGCATTTTGTGTGGAGCGGATTCAATAAAGAACCGTTCTGTAAATCTGTCCGGCAACATTTTACTGTGGTTTCGAGTTGTGCATCGGGTCTTATCGATATAATTCTACAGGTTAAAATCTCTGATATTATATGGAACAGTTTACTGATATTTCCAATAGAAGAGAAAGAAGTTCATGTTTGCTTTTTGTGTTAAGGATTGTGAATGAAGCAGGATTTGTTATACCAAACAAAGACAAATGCCTCTAAAAAGGAGTGTTTTGTATGATCAGACTGTGTATAATACTACTATTGTTAGGCAATTAAATACAGGCCAAGCTACAAAGCGTTAAATCATTAGTTTGAAAACTAATTTTATCTAAAATAATGAGCCAATGACAGGAGACATCCGGGTAACGAACCACATCTCTTGATCTGTAACCACCGAGCTGTATAAGCTGATTACTGGCAAAGTTCTGGCGTTGGAGTTAATCGAAAGCTTTGGTTCCGTTTTCTAAGCTTTTTATCCTTAAATTTCATTCTTAATAAAATATTGATAAACAATTCATCAGTAATAATGTATTATGTTATTTTAAAGGTAGTAGTTATATTTAATTTTATTGTTTTAATCAAATAAAAATAAAACAAAATGAACCTTAAATAGTTATTATGCTGTAATTTATTATACTCTTATTACATTCAGATTTGTATCTTATTTCCTACAATCGATCATTTTCTTTATTATGATTGTATTAATTTACGATTAAACATAAAACTACGTCATGATGCCTAGTTAAACATATCTTAAGTTATCGTTGAACTTAATATGCCGTTCATGTGTACTTAATCAAACTGTGAATATTATTGCACACCGTCGCTGTGGATTATCTACTTTGAGGGGTCATAAATTAATTAGGTTACCATACCATGACTTCAATAAAACGAGAAAACCCTATTCCAAATTAGTGTTATAGAATTAATCGTTTTTAGTAATTTTTAATTGTAGTATATCTGCTAGTTCATTGAAACCTTTTACCCGTTATCATTGTTACTGTGTATTAAAAATTGTTTATTCATACCGAATATACTGTGGCTATAAACTAAATTTAAAACTAATACAAGTATAATTATGGTAATAAAGAATTAATGACAGTAATTAGCTGAGCGACAGCGAAGCCTATCACTATAGGAACTGTAAATTACATTAAATTTTCTCTGTCTGTACTCTATTTTTTTACCGCATGATATTTCCAGTAAGAACAGACCTATAAACTTTTGCATGAATATCCATTTCTATAAAAGCAACATCGAGCTGACATGATGGTGCACGTCACTCCATATGACTAGCTGAACTTAGCGAACATTATTCCAATGGTCTGATTGGTAACGAAGAATGGAACGAGAAAATCGCATCATGAACAAATTTGTAATCAAATTAATACAATCATATGGCATTTTAATGTGACATAGTAACAGATGTAACAGATAGACTTTAAACTTTGGATGTAACCTCAGCGAAGCCTGACACATAGTATGGCGTACTCCTACGTTGTAAAAATATGATTTGAAACGGTAAGCCATAAACGCACCTGGACGATTGACAACTCTCGTCAATGCTGGATAAAATGATGTGCTGCTATTCTACACAAATGTAGTCTTTCATCCTGATATTTTATAAGACTAGTTTCCAATTTACGTGTAAAACAATGTTAGCTACATTTTAAATCTTTCTTCCCAGAATGTATGTCTGCTCATCTGTCGATAAAAAGTATTTGAGAGCTAGTGTAAGGTCTGTTAGTTTTCTTTAAAATAAAAATTGTCTTAATATTTATCTTAAAATAATGGTTTTTTATTCATTCTACTGTAATTACATCGCCAGTAAGATACTTGTTGTGTATCAGTTTACCTGAAAAGGTTCGCTATAAGCAATATAGTTCTCAAACTGATTTAGTTTCCTCCATAAACAATGAGAGAACGAATCGAATGGGAGCTGTTTATTTTAGCCCCAACTTTGTGCTAGACTAACAAGTTGTGCAATAGTACCATTGTTTATTGGCTACTGTTTCATAAACAGTATCTTTGGTAGAGTAATAGTTTTAAACATTTTGTAAAATAAACTTGCTCTATAATATTTAAGTTGAAGCGTCAAAATATGCTGAATACCTTTTGCGATTTCTGAAAAAGTTAAAATTTGACTAAGTGGACATACCGACGTCGTAATTTTGTTGACCATTTTGAAGTTTTGTAACATTTTGTGTTACAATCGTGTTTTTAATTTTTACTCTTTTCTCCATAACCGTTTGTGAGAAGATTTAAAACATATTTAACATATTGTTTGTCATGGAATAAATACATTAGGCAGGCCAAGCCAACGTAACAACTTAAACTTTCTTAGGATACACTACTCAATGTGGTTATTAATCGAAATCATCAATTAAATATATAGTTAGTTACAACCTCTTTCAAGGAATATCTCAACAAAAATTATGATATATTCCTAAAGTTTATTAGACGAAATAAAGTACGTATTCTAAAAAAATACAGACTGAGCAGACCACATTAGACTTATAGCACACATTTGCGTATGATACAAATGTAGCATGTAGTAATATGTGTCCACAACATGTAGTGAAAACTAAAGACATTATACCCATATTTATAAAAAAATAGAACGATTCTATATAGTATGTGAAAAGAACTTCAAGATTTCAAATAAAAAAGCTAATTCACAATCGCTTGAAATTGATCAAGAACATTACCTAGTATACAAAACCATTTTATTCTCGCCCGCTTAAATAATTCCCACAACACTACACACTATAATCATCTTTAGCACTGAGATCAATATTTCTAGAGGCTGGCAAAATACAATAGTCTTCAGCGTAATACCTTAAAAATCATTCAGTTTATAAACTGAGTTCCAATGAGTTTAACTGCTAGTTAATTAGCATAATTTTGAAGATAAATATAGCAATTAGTATTCTTTCTGAAACGAATTTTTTTAACCGGCTATTTATATCTTAACACTGTTCTATATTAAGGTTATAAAATGTATATGAAACAGAAAAATTTCAAACAATGATATCATAATCGTTTATGCTGAAAAGTAGTAAGTTTTTTCTGGGTATTTTCCCGTCTACCATAAAGATTTATGGATTCAAAATCCGTTACTAATAACTATTTATTTTAAGAATATATTTCAAACGTAAATAGTTGTCGAATATGATACAAATTTAACTGTTTGAATGCTGTATACAATATTATATGAGACAGAATTAGATATAATCCCTTTCAAAATTTATAGTTCTAAAATTGACGACTGCTTCATGTGTATGTGGTATACCTAAGAGAATGATACCTAAATCATAGAAATATGTTTGCCCATGTCCTATATATTTGGAGACATACTGGACAACACATGAGTATGTTTTATTGCGCAGCTAAATTACTTAATTAGATTATAGAGCATTTTAAGTGCTGGAACACTAAGTTAGAGTGTACAACGTCGATTTCCAGTTCTAATTTTGGTATATTCACAGATTTGAAACTCTTTCCATACATAATTTACAATGCCTGTTAATTGATACAGCATCCATCGTTGCACTGAAATCTTAGTATTTTTATGGAGCCGTGAAACCAAGGAAACGCTAGACGGATATGACGTCTTTGCAAGGGCAAGAATCCCTTTAGGTCCTGTGACGTTAAGGCATTGGTCGAGAATGTAATAAAGGTCCAATAGCTGTAGCGCCCCGAGCTGGACATTGTTAATATTTTTAGTCTTTTTATTAGCCATTCTAGTTACATACCAGTTAAGGTTTTTATGAAAATTCATACTAAATTCAAATTGTATGTTCTTTAAAACCTTTATCGAATTTCCTGTCACCTAAAGTGTTTTGTTATTTGTTTATTGATTGTAACGAAGAGCTTATGATGGTTTATGTGTGGATTATAAATTTTTACAGATTTTAAAACCTCTTATTGTAATATAATATTTATAATTTAGCTCTCTTTTAAAATTTACTAAACCTGTTTATAAATATCGTAGAGATTTGAAAACTGTGCTTGACTTTAAAATATTTATCAACTCGTTGGCATACTAGCACATAAAAATGGCTCAAAAAGGTAATATGTATCGTAATTTATTTATGATACATTGTTAACTATGTATATATAGTATACGTAAACCAAATACCAATTACTCACCCACTCATTATTTTATCCAGAAAAAGATAACCATTGTCAAACAGAGTATAATTTCCGTCCGCAATGGATGTTCTAACCCAAATGATTTTTCATCGTTTAAACTAAGCTATAAGGTCAGTTATAAGAGTTTACATAGTGAAGAGATTTACCAACATTGCAAGGCATTTGCGTGTTATGCCGTGTTGTACATCTTCCTCCTTGCGTGAGTCCTAGGATATTAAGAAATATCACGGTCGTATTTTTTCGTACCAGCTACGGATTATCCCGGGGAGAACAGATTGATCACGAAGCCCGATTATTATTGTATATCCTTACCTAATATTAGTAAGTTCGTTTAAGTCCGACATAATCTATGTCGCTATTTGTTTTTCTGTCCGGCTCAGTCGGCAGACGTAGGTAGGTTTTATGATGACAGAAATATGAATAATTTAAACAGGAGACAGTGAAACAATAGTGCACCTGAGGAAACAATGAGAACATTATTCATCTGGATTAAACCGAGTGACTATTGAATAAACCAAAAAGAACATTTTTGTAGTCTACATGTCTCATAAGTTAAAACGATGCAACGAGTTCGTTTTAAACTTCTTCATCGCCAATTTTTTTTCTTTCTTTCATTAGACTCCAAATTTTAGGAGTTACGTGTCACAGACTTGTGACTTTGCACTGAATGGAAGGGGAAGTGGACCTAAAATCAACATTTGCATTGAATCAACCCTTACCAACATACCTGTGATATTTGTAATTGATATGTTTATTGCAAATACCTAGAAAGCATTCCAAAACACTTGCTTTTACCTACTTCCACAAACAACGGAGTTGGAATAATTAAAAGTTTAAACAACCGATATATTGGAACGAATGGTGTACCATGGCTAAAAGACTTAGATAAGGACAATGTTTGTTCCAAGTTTGATCTTGTTGGAGTTTTTATTGATGCTGTTAACGTCTCTACAAGCGGCTTGTAGCACATATGGTGGTTACCATGAGGACAATTGTATTAGGCTGATTTTGTATGCAATAATGGAATGTAACAGGGAACAGGAAAAAATAAAGCTGGAAAAAGCGCTGATGATACCCTTCCATTTAATGGACAAATTGTCTATCCTCGCATATCTCCCGTAACTCCAGTGGTCAATATGGATCTTCCACTTAAGGATATATTCACGGTCTACAAGAGGCTTGTAGCACATATGGTGGTTACCATGAGGACAATTGTATCAGGCTGATTTTGTATGCAATAATGGAATATAACAGGGAACAGGAAAAAATAAAGTTGGAAAAAGCGCTGATGATACCCTTCCATTTAATGGACAAATTGTCTATCCTCGCATATCTCCCGTAGCTCCAGTGGTCAATATGGATCTTCCACTTAAGGATATATTCACGGTCTACAAGAGGCTTGTAGCACATATGGTGGTTACCATGAGGACAATTGTATCAGGCTGATTTTGTATGCAATAATGGAATATAACAGGGAACAGGAAAAAATAAAGTTGGAAAAAGCGCTGATGATACCCTTCCATTTTAATGGACAAATTGTCTATCCTCGCATATCTCCCGTAGCTCCAGTGGTCAATATGGATCTTCCACTTAAGGATATATTCACGGTCATATTTTTTTCTCGTACCAGCTACGGATTATCCCGGGGAGAAAAAATTGAGCTCGAAACCCGAATAATACATTTAGCCAACTCAAAAATAGAATTCATCAAACAGTTGAGTTGTCATGCCGTAACTTAGAACAAATGACCTACGCTGATAGATCGAACATTACGCAAATATTGTTTATTACCGTCGGCAGTAAAATTTAAGTAGAGTTAGTTTTAAACCACGACACTCAGTTTTCGGCACATATATTTCTTCTTAATTGTTTAAGAAAATTACATCCCTTTAGATACCATTTCTGAAAAAAACTAAATGGTAATCGTGTTTATTACTACTTCAGGCAATGATTAGAATTTCAAGCAAAATTTTTAGACATATTATAATCTTGTCTGTTAAAGATAATAATAATACATTTCTAGAGTATTTTCATAAAATATTATTGGTGGAAAATAAAAGACTTATTTTTAGAAAAACCTCCAAAACAATATATTAAATTGCATTTAATAAAAATAAATTTTATTTATTTAAGAATATACTACGTTTTTGGCCGCAGTGAATTAAAAACATACTAATCGCCAAAGCTATAAATAATATACATTGTACATACTGTGAAAATGTCTCAATTTTGTTTTCAGCCGTTTTTATTTTGGCCTTGTTATAACATTTCTAACACTTCTTATTTCAATGTCTGTAATTCTTCATTGTGCAGTGAAAATATTTCTGTTTCTTGTCCCTTCAGTAAATTTGTCTTAATGAAGTATGAGTTTAAAATTAAAATGTTTATTTCACCACTTTCATAACTATTACACCGATAACTGCCTAGACTTCTGTAGTGTAACGTTCAATTCGGAAACTCTTTCATTTATTCAATGACAAGAATGCATAGATTTTCGCCTCTTTTCATGCCATACATGAATTATGGCTTTAATATCGATCTGTTTGACCATATCATCTATATCACCATACCAAGCGTGCAACAGTGCTACAACTAACAACCTGACTTTTGATTCTACTGCTTAAGATTGTCTCTTGGTTTGGTTAACTGTCGATGGCATGAGATTGGTGCCGTTTTTCAGGTTGGGAACCAAGTTAGAAGCAACTTCCTGTACCAGCTAATTCCATCATATTCTTATTCTTGCGTAGCCAGTGATTGATATCTTCGTCAATTCAAACCACGTCAATTCAATCTAACTACATAAAGTTGCTGTTAAAAATGTTCATATTTCCTCACTTTTGTGTGTATTGCAGTGTAAAAAAACAACCATAAGGGAAAATAGGAAAAGACGTTAATATAATTATGTGGTATAAGAGCTTAGTAAGATTCAGACAATCACACAAAACACAAATAAATCTTGATTTAATTTAACAAATGTTACCTAAAGATGGCTCTCATCACCGATGTCGCTAATATTAAGCTTTTAGTAAGCGATATGTAGACACAGGGTGAACCAGAAAACTTATATGTCAGTTGATCGCTGATGTTATCTTTACAGTAATATATTGATTGTATTTGTATAATAGCAGCTACTTGTAAATCACTATCTACATTATGTTACAGGGGTAAATTTTTATGTGCGAATGGATGGAACGAAACTTTAATATACAAGATATTCAAATTATTCGGTTTATTAACATATGTATTAATGTATTATACAATATAGCGCTTTACATTATGATGTTAAGATTATAATACTAAAAAATAATATTTTTTTTGTTCCAGGTCAGTTGCATGTACTTCAGTTGGGAATAGGTATTGTCACTGAAGATAACTATAACTGGTTTGTGTGTAACGTTTTGTGTTAATTGTGTTTAAGAAATGTTTTGTTGATAAAAGATAAAAATCGAATGATTTCTATAGTTTTATTATTAAAATAAAAATTTTATTTATATTATAAAAAAGTCATAGATAAAATTAAAATTTAGAAGGAACTTAGGAAGCCTATAATTTGTATTATTGAAGCTTACATAGGAAAGGAAAAATTAAAAATGGTATAGTAAAATATTAAGAGTTTATATAACTTAAACATTTATTTCCTAAATATTATTTTTCTAATTGCAAACAAATCCAAAATGTCAGCAACTGAATTTAATCTAATAATATGGGGTATTAGATTACATTGTAATAAAAGAATATTTTATAGTCTAAATAATTAAGTAAAATTAATTGAAAAAATCCCCTAGAAAAAATATTTGACAACCTTAATTAAATAGCAAAAGAATTATTGTTACTATTAAAAAATATAGTTATAAAATATATGCCCTGAAGTAATGAAGAATCAATATTTCTCAGTTCATCACATAAAAAAACGAAAGTAGATAATTAGCACGTAATACTCGTAGGAAGGAGATGTGGATAATTTATTCTGCAGTTGAATCTGAAACTCCAATTTAATATTCAATTAAAATAGTTTTGAAATTTATATTTCACTGCTAATAAAGACATTAAACTGAAATTAAAGAGTAACTGCAGTGACTTAAGAACAACTGCCTTATTAAGTTATCAAATCCCTAGACATATACCTCCGTCGAACCTTCCTTGAGATGAAGAGTTTTATACCGTTGTAGAATATTTATCTGTGTAAATATTAAATGAATTTGAGATTAAGGTAAATTAACAGTTATACGGCCTCTCTAATTATTTTTTGTAGATTCATTATTATTATCATCATGAAAATAATTTTTTAAAGAAATACATACTAGAATCATTGTAAGTTTTTGAGTGATATAATGTATAGGAAAAGAATGTCTTAAGTACACAGAGAAGCTTATAGGTCCTTCAATAACTAAGTATATGGAGGAAATGCAGTCACCGTAGTAAAACGTCCTCTCTTATTTAATATTTTATTTCAAAACACATCGCTCTTTTTAATATAGTTTTAGAAATAGGTGTAACCCATTGTTTGTGCTATATATGTCGTAGAAATATTTGAAACGGCCTATTCCAAAGAATAAACAAAATGAAACTTTGTATATATTAACAGATATTATATACATATTTGACACTTTTTATGAACTAAAAATTTTGAATTGGGCTGAAAGTACTTTGTGCTGGTTCAAATTGGTTAAAGATTTTCTGTTGATACTAATATTCACATGTAATTAATAAAAGAAAAAATCAATTTAATATTTCTGTAGAAATATTTGTATTTCGGACAATGTAGTCTTGTTTTGTTTAAGCAGGCTCAAATTTAGAAGACTTTTATGAAACTAATTTATTTTATACAGATAAATAGAGTGCTCAGTATATTTATTAAGGTATGGTTATTAAAACAAGTTACAATAGTTACAATAAATAATCAAAGTTTCAAATAAGAATATATAGTTCCAGATAAAAAAGGTATTTCTCTAGACGTCTTCTTTAATAGTGTTATCCATATAAATTAAAATTCTTGGGCAAAATTTTACAACTACAGTTATCGTAAAAAAACTATATAACTAAAAAGTACACATTAAACCCAACATTTTTAGGAAATAAATTTGTTTTAATATTTTTAGTACAATATTTTTACTAAAAGCAATACTATTAACATTTTACCAGTGAAAAGAAATAGTTGTGAATAATCTACGTAGAGCACTGGGATTCAATAAAACATTTTGTACTTAAGTTGATTGAAAGGGAAAACGGCTTAATCAAACGACTTTTTTTAAACAAAAAGTTAAAGTGAATTTTTATTTCATATTACACTATTTGGAAAAAGCTGCTTATAAACAAATATCTGAGTGTAAAAAAACTTTTAGGGAATTGATTTACCACGAGTAACAAGTTAGCTGTTACACACATCTATTAATATCTTTATTCTTCCTTTTTTAAGTCTTTGAAGTTAAAAGCACTCGTAACAATTAGATGAGTAATATAAACTAACAGCATTGTATTGTTACTGTAGATAAATGCACTATGGACGTAAATCCTTTAAAGAATACGTACAACTTAGGCATATCGGAAGTAAATATTGAGTATCTAAGAATGGATTAGATATTTTTAATAAATGTTTGAAGTTAGATGATTTTGATGACCTTTTTACGCTTAAATTCGTAAAATATGCAGACATCAATATTTTGCATATTTACATCGGTTTTACATCGGTTCGCACGTGCTGCGTCAATGCGTGTACGCCGTGAAATAAACGAATGGTCGCCAAAATGTGTTTACGTTGTACTTTGAATCGTTTTATAACATTATTTACTTCATAGGTATAAGTGTGGACTTATATCTCAATATATATTACTACTAGCAGTTACCCGCAGCTTTTGCACGAAATTTCGTAGGTCTGTATGAGCACTTGTTTGAGTGAGTTATATTTCCAACCCCAATGTTGAGTTTGCCTTCTTCCCACGATCAAAAAAAAACATGTTAAACATGTGTATATTTATGATCATTACAATTTACTCCGATCTTAGTTATTTTGTTCCATAGCGGATCTTCCCTCTTTTATAATCAATAAAATATACATACATACACAGCTCTGAGAAGCCTACTTTTGTCAAAAACAACTACTTTAGGTCTCACAACAGTACACCGTGTCCCAAAAAAAAAACTGAACAACTTTAAAGCCTAATAAAATCCGCAAAGTTAAATTTAGATTATTATAAGCATGACCACATGAAGGTAGAGTTTATAAAGTTTTTTTTAATGTTAGTTGTAAAGATCAGCTGTTTCATTGTTGTTTGCTCAAACTGCTTAACCCCAAAACATAACCTACAATAAAGCAGTCACTATGAATGCACAGGAGAAAGCGCAGTGTGTTGAGTGGTACATTGAAACCAAATCAGATATTGTAGTGCAAAGAAGGTTTAGAACACGCTATGGTCGCCATCCACCATCAAGGAACAGCATTCGAGCCTGGTATGATAAGTTCATGTTAACTGGCAGCATAAAACATTCAAAAAACAATGGTATGCCTAAACTGCCAAATGAAGCTATTGAGAACGTGCAACAAACATTTCTACGGAGTCCTCAAAAAATCTATTCGCACTGCAGCACGTGAGTTAAATTTATCAAAATCCAGTGTTCAAAGAATTTTAAAGAAAAATTTGAAAATGAAACCTTATAAGCTGCAAATTTTGCAGCAAATTACTCCAGATGACAAACTTAAAACGTAAACACTTTGCAGTTACTGTGCTTGATCGTTTAACTGCTGATGAGAACTTTCTAAAGAAGGTAGTGTTTTCTGATGAGGCCACGTTCCATGTATGTGGAAAAGTGAATAAACATAACGTGCGTATTTGGGGTACAGAAAGACCATATCAAGTTCGGGAACATGTTCGAGACAGTCCCAAGTTAAATGTGTGGTGTGCTATTTCCTATGACAGACTTATTGGCCCGTTTTTCTTCAATGAAAAAAACAATTAATGGTAACATTTATCTAGACATGCTAGAAAACTACGCTTACCCACAGCTAGAAGACCTACAGCCCAACGTTTTTTTTTCAACAAGATGGTGCCCCTCCGCACTGGAACTTATTTGTAAGAGAATCACTTGATGACACTTTCCCTCGTCGGTGGATTGGGCGCGGTGGTTCCATAGCCTGGCCCCCACGGTCCCCAGACATAACACCATGTGATTTTTTTGTCTGGGGATTTGTAAAAGACCAGGTTTTCAAGTCTAAAGTGTTAAACATTCAAGAATTGAGACTAAGGATTATCACGGCCTTTTCCAAAATTAATGAGGAAATGCGTCATCGAGTGTGGGCAGAGTTAGATAGCCGAATCGACTATCTTTTTGCCAACAATGGAAACCATGTTGAGGTTCACAAATAAAGGTTGTACCCAAAATAACTTAAGATTATGCGTGTTACTTTAAATCAAAAAATTCTTTTATATGTGTGTTATTAAAATAATTACAATCTAATAAAGTTGTTCAGTTTTTTTTGGGACACGGTGTACTTAAATACAAATTAAAAGTTAAACTACATTTTCTCTTATATCTGCTAGCAGTTACTAGCTGCTTTCCACGTAATGTATTAATAATTTTAAACGGTATTTACATTACGTTTAAAATAATTCTTAGTTACTATTCTGATATACATCTAAATCAAGGGGTGTGCATGGGAGGGAGCTCTATTGGAGCGACCTCTACATTCCTAACCAGCATGCCTAGACTAGGAAGGTCATGCGACTCGGCCCTGCATCAATTGGTATGCAGGATTGAGAAGACGCTGGCGGCAAAAGAGGTAGCCATAGGTGTCTTTCTAGGACATCGAAGGAGCATTTGACAATACAGCCACTCAGGCGATTATCAATGCGGTCTCAAGACGTGGTGTTGATGGTCAGGTGTGTGACTGGATAAGGGCCTTGCTCACGGACAGGGATGTCGTCACAACCCTCATGGGAGCAAGTGTTAGTGCGAAGATTATGAGGGGCTGTCCGCAGGGTGGCGTCATCTCTCCTCTTCTGTGGAACCTGGTTGTGGATGACCTGCTAAATTATTTGAATAGCAGCGGTGTCTTTGCACAAGGGGTAAGCAGATGATATTGTGATTCTTGTGAGTGGCAAGTTCAACACAACAATCACGGAAACTGACCAATGCTGCTCTGAACAAGGTGGGAAATTGGTGCGATGAGGTTGGCCTCACTGTCAACCCCACCAATGCTGCTGTGGTTGCCTTTACCAGGAGGCGACAGATTGAGGGCATTGGTCTCTTTCTATTCAAAGGCTCTCCCGTTGAGCTGAAGTCTGGGTCAAGTACCTGGGCGTGATCCTAGATTAGGGTTCTAAACTGGGGACCTCGTCTAGTAAGGGTCATTGCCAGGGGGAAGTGGTATCTAATGCAATGCAGACGTGTGATAGGTGGGCCCTTGGGACTGAAGCCGAGGCTCTTGTACTGGCTTTATGTTTCCGTGGTCGACCTGCACTAATGTACGGAGCTGTCGTTCTGGTGGCCAAAAACGGAGGCCAAGATGGTGGTAGCTCGTCTGGCGGGTATCCAAAAGGATGGCCTGCCTTGCTATCACTGGGGCTTTTCCTAGTGCGCCAGGCGCGGCTCTGGACTGTTGTCTTAACCTCACCCCCCTGGAGATTGTCATTCGGGCTATGGCCAGGAGGAGTGCCTACTGTCTTCAGCAGATGGGACTCTGGTCGGGCTGCAGCGGTGGGCACTGCAGAAATTAGGCACCCTGATACAGGAGGATGTTCTGCACTTGATCTCTGATCAGATGCCACAAAAGTTTTCCTTTGACAAACCCTTTAGGATTATTTTACCCTCTAGGGATGATTGGTCAGAGGAAAGGAAGCCTCTTCCGCCAGCGGAGCTCGAATGGTTCACAGACGGCTCTAAAACAAAAAGCGGCACAGGCGCTGGAATTCTGGGAGTGAGACCATGTAGGGAGCTGGTGGTATTTCAAGCGGAGGTCGCAGCTATTATGGAATGTGCTCGTGTGAGAATCTTCGTCTGCGATATAGGAGCAAGACGATTAATATTGGATTCTGCGATAATATTGGACGCGCTGGATTCTTGCGTGATCAAATCCAAACTGGTTTGGGTTTGCTATCAGGCCGTTTCCTCCCTTGCCAGAATCAACAATGTAACCGTTTGTTGGGTTCCTGGTCATGAGGGGATTCTTGGGAACGAAAGAGCTGATGCCCTGGCCAACCAGGGCTCAGTGACAATTATGACGGGCCCTCAACCGTTCTGCGGTGTTCCAAGGTGGTGAATCCTCTAGGGTTGTCTCAAAATGGATTCGCGCGGAGCGTGGGAGAAGGTGGAGGTTGCATCCGGGTTTGAGAATGAGTAGAATGGTATTACAGTCACCTTCCTCTAGGGTGGTTTCGGACCTTCTCTCATTAAACAGATCAATGTATTCTAAGGTTATTGGTCTCATTACGGGGCATGGGATGGTCAGCTGAGGAAGCATCTTCACAGAGTCGGCATCCTTGAGGAGGATCCGCTCTGTAGAAGGTGTAATGAGCAGGAGGAGACTGCTGAGCACCTGCTCTTTGATTGCCCTACAATAGCAAGAGAGCGGTTATGCCAGCTTTGGTGGTTTGGACAGGGGTGGTGGAATTTTCCCAGGAGGACTTGATAGGGTTGTTTTCGGCGGTTTACGGAGCTTACTGAAGTTGTAGACTGATGGACCTCATGGTGTGTTTACGGGGGTGCGAAAAAAGCCCTTGAGGCTTAAGTGCATGGCAGTAGGCCGCCCCAAGGGAAAAAAAGGGTGTGCATATTTGCCGACAGGTATAAGACGCCACAAACTTTGGATATAAGTTGAGAGATAGCGCAGATTCAAATCTTGTCTTTTATTTTGCACTTTTCATCAGTAACATTCACCTTGTACTGCAACGAAAAGCCCATGGCTCATGACGATGGGCAAAATAAGACTTAAAAGGGGATTTGTCCTCCTAAAAATAAATCATAAAGTAAAGCATTAGTATTAACACCACAAAGAGGCCATGATATTTATTAACAACCCTTTCAAGGTAATTTTTTATGAGAATACATACGGACAATTATTTTTAAATAACAGATATTTATTTTTTTTAATATTTACAATTATTCATAAATGTGTTGTCAGTATATTAACTATATCAACTATATTATGTCCAGTATTATGTTCCTACCTCAGTGAGGCAGACTATGTGAGAGATATATTGATGTAATATGTCAGTTCTCTCTCAGGAATTACACAGGTTAGCTCGGTAATCTCTCTCCAGGGATCTGTGTTTCATCCCACCAACCAACTCCTCAAATAGAGTGGATTTGAGTCCCGAGAGCAATAGTCAGGCAACTCGACAAGTATCTATTCTACGAAGAGCATTGTAGCTCTGTGTGTAAGCTTGTTGTGTTACTGAATGGCTCTGTAGAAAGGTATCTATTATACTAAGACCATTGAAGCACTTTGTGTGATCTATTTGTGTTACTACATGGCTTTATATAAAGAACGATGTATGTAATTTCTAAATAAATAATTGGAAACATTTTTCGTGATTTCATTAGGGTGGCCTGATTTTCCTGAACGCCTTCATTAATTGCGTTCTCAAAGTAAATATTTTATATAAGGAGAGATATGTTTAGTAAAGAGTATTCTATAACTTTCCAATAGCTAAAAATGTTGAAATTTGGCACATGTACACATCACGAATTTAAAAATAGAAACAAGAAAACCTAAAGCATTTTTGTAAAGATCAAATATTTTTATAGATAGATTCAATGTAAACTGGAGCTAAACTCAACATTCACATTGAATCATCCATTATCACCATGGCTACGTTATGTGTAGAACACTCGGTTGATCTACCGTTGCTTAGAGAACATGTCTAAGACATCACAGTGCACTCAATTTTGCACTTAATGAAGCAATGAGGATATCTATTCACCTAAATTACACTATATTTTGTAATCTAGGTATTGCTGATGTCAAAACAGTCTGAAGAGTTCATTTTGAGCTTCTTCATCCAAAATTTTAATGGATCTCAACTGACGAAGATGACTCATATTCCAGGACTCAAGTTTGTGACTGACGCTGCTGCACTAAAACTAAGGTTAACAATATCTAAACTCAAAATTCACATTGAATGAACCCTTAAAATGTAATATTTATTATAATAAAGAAAAGTTCCTATGTTATCTAATAATTTCAATACTGTTGTGTTGTCAATCCTTATTTAACGCTATATTGATTAAAAAACACTGTCCGGAATATTTTGAAAGTTGCCATTTAATGTTTCAAATAACACTCTGCTTGCCATAGCATCATTTAAACCAGTGGTTCTTCTAGTGAAATTTAGAATAATTACATCAGTTTTTTGTTGTTGTATAAATGAATATTTTGTAGTTGATGCGGCTATTCCTTTAAATTTAAGAAATTATGCTAAATGCTGGTATTACTTTGTTGAAATACTAAGGTACATATTGTGTTTATAAACTGTAAAGGGCCAAAACTTTGGAATAGGGACGTTGTGGTCTGGATTTTGTCTACAATGTTACATATTTGTTTTATATGAAATGCATGTTTTACAACCTATAGATTTTTAAAGTATTGTCAACAACACTTTAAAACGTATACACAAACCTGATTTATGCTTATTACTGCTAGGTAATTTTGACTTTTTCAGCATTTACTATGTTTTGTTTTAACATACATACATTGTATGTATACATCCATCTATTGTAACATACATACATAAAGTGACTTTATCTAGTAATCTCTTGATTATTTAGCAGTTAGATACATCTCAGGTTTTTTAGTATAAGAAAATCTGTCTTGAATAAATAAAAAGGCTATATAAATAAATACAGAAAATCGTGGGTCTTAATTATTCATAATTTTTAATAAAAATAACCTGCCTTTATTTTTTCAACCAAGCCTTTAAGATCATTCCGGAAATAGCGATTTAATCATACAAATAATACATTACTTAAATGAATAAGTTTTTCACAGTACAGAGTGAGAAAGATCGCTGCATTGTTTGTTTCATACCCTGCAAAGCCTTTGTATTACAGTTTCTCTTCGTGGATTCTCTCCAATAAACGTTATTCTTTACTCCACTATCTATATTACCGTTTTCACTAAAGCTACTGCTCATATTGAATTGTTAGAAGTAGCTTCCAAACAGTGGTATTAGTTCCAAACATTTATTATTTCCGTTTTTTCGCTATGGCCGGTTAAAAATTATGTTTGATCTTATTACTGCAGTAGGCTTAAGATTATGATGGACATGGAACATTCACGAACACGTTTTTTCGTATCTTTACAGCATTTCTCATTCTTTTTTTTGTATCATTTCGACTCTCAGAAACTTTGAAAACAAGAAAAGAGGAAGTTACTATACTTGAACAAGTGAATAAAATAGGAATTAGGAACTACAGAAGAGTGAGTGGAAACAAAGCTTTGTTCACAATAACTAACAATATTGGCCAACCTTACAAAGACTTCAATGAAGAACAGCTCTTAGACAGCTTTTAATGCGAGATCCACTTATTTCAAAACTACTAGTTCCTTTAAAGCTTACTTCAGGATGCCCTTGACTATAATACACGTGTATAACCTAATAAGCAACTTATACAGATGTTCTCGGTAACTGGCATAATCAGTAGATAGAAAATGTATTTTTAGTACCTTTCAAAGATAATATCAATAAGTATAATAATTTATACACACTAAAACAGGCGATAGTAAAAGTTTTATGTTATTCGTCTGTCACTTTAGAAATGTCATGTTGGGTATTGAAGCTCTGCTTTGTCTGGGTTTGATTTTATTGGGATTATTATCAAGTACTTTACATTTTCATAATTTATCACATAATCATAAGTGTGTTAACTGAAAAACAAAGGGCTTCGAATTTTGTCTTCCTTTAAACTTATGATTTCTCCACAATGTCCTTAAAATATTTCAGTTTTTTTACTGAAATCATTAGAGCTATTCGATAAAATGTCATGATGTGTTATTTTGAGAAATATCAGAGGTTATTATAAAAAACAGTTTCATTCTCTGTCTTAGACCCCATCTTTAAAACGTAAATATAAAATTAATCAAGAGATTGTAGTAGCTTGTAGTAACTTTCACTTATCCCAGACCCGTTTGAAATACCATTTAACAAGAATATGATCGTGGTGTCCCTGTATTTTTCAAAAATTAAATTTGCTTGTGAAGCCGCGATGAATGTGATTTAAACGAGAAATGTATTTAGTTTATTAAGCCATAGCTCTTATAATTGTTCTGTGGCTATTACATTTATGAAATACTATGTACGTTGGATATATAACTTTATTCATCTCAAAACAATTAGAGCTTTGATATAATTAATTTCTATTTTATTCTATTTATTTTAATAATAAACTCTTATTATTAAACTAAATTGCACTTAAAAATAATATTATTTTAGGATCAGTTCAAAAACAACACTGGTATATTTTAGTTGTAACTAATATTTAACAAAGACTTGTTTTTAAATTTCTCTATTTATAAAGAGACGGAAATAGAAAATTAAAAGTGTCAAACCGGTATTAATCATATTTAAGAATTTTAACATTCATCCAGATCGAAATGTATTAGACATTCGTAATATTTTATTTACTACAAACCTTTTTCCCTGTACGATAAATGTCAATTAAAACTTTTATATGAAGAGAGAGTTTTGTTAAAGGAAAATAAAAGTGGACTCTCTTCACACATAGTGCCGTACTAGAGGAAACACGGGTAGTTTATTACCAAGGAAATGAAATAGCTCGTGTAATACAAGGGACAGTGAACCAAATCAGTGCAATATCTTGAGACAGGCAATGCTGATCACGTACTCTGGTCGTGTGTCGAATATTCTTGCTGTCCAGCCGCGTTGTACACCTCTCCTCCCTGTTGGTCCTGAGGAGGAAACACGGGTAGTTTATTACCAAGGAAATGAAATAGCTCGTGTAATACAAGGGACAGTGAACCAAATCAGTGCAATATCTTGAGACAGGCAATGCTGATCACGTACTCTGGTCGTGTGTCGAATATTCTTGCTGTCCAGCCGCGTTGTACACCTCTCCTCCCTGTTGGTCCTGAGGAGGAAACACGGGTAGTTTATTACCAAGGAAATGAAATAGCTCGTGTAATACAAGGGACAGTGAACCAAATCAGTGCAATATCTTGAGACAGGCAATGCTGATCACGTACTCTGGTCGTGTGTCGAATATTCTTGCTGTCCAGCCGCGTTGTACACCTCTCCTCCCTGTTGGTCCTGAGGAGGAAACACGGGTAGTTTATTACCAAGGAAATGAAATAGCTCGTGTAATACAAGGGACAGTGAACCAAATCAGTGCAATATCTTGAGACAGGCAATGCTGATCACGTACTCTGGTCGTGTGTCGAATATTCTTGCTGTCCAGCCGCGTTGTACACCTCTCCTCCCTGCTTGTCCTGATGAGGAAATCACAGAGAGGTCGCTTCTCATTTTGTTATCTCTTATGGCTCAAATATAACACAATGTATATAACACTATATATAGCACAAAGTTAATGAGCCACACCTTGAGTACGATATAAACTCTCACCAATGCATTCATATGAATCATGGGGGGATTTTGGGCTTAGAGCTGTAACTGTATAAATTGTCTTCAGCGGAAGCCACTGTTGTTATTTGTTGGTATCAACATTTGATAGCACTTTTACAGGTTAAGAGACTTGTGAATCGCTCTATTAAAAGTATTTTATTTTTATAAATGTTTGAATACAAACACGCTTTTAATAAATTTCCGCAGTTAACAACTAAATTAACCAATTAAACTTAAGTTAACTAAGTTGTTAAGTTTCAACTATTTAACAGATATTTACCACTAATTCGTGCAATAACTGATTGCAGTGTTAATAACTCCTTCGACGTAACTCCTGTGTGTTGTAGTTGTGTACGGAAAGAAGGTAAAACTCTTATATTCTCTGTTTCATTTACCTCGCCATTGGTGTTTCGTGGATTCTATTCACGTCTGTTCTCTTTCTTACTTCTCTCTATATGATTTGCCTTTTTTTAAGAATTTAGTGATATAAATACCCTAAAATGCTCTGTTGGTTTACCGGAAAAATATTTTATTACAAACCAAGCACGTTGGTCAAAGATGTTGTGTATTTATCTTAAAATACTTGTATTCTTATACGATTATTTGAAGATAATTGATTAAATACAGTGCCCTCCTTATTTTTATACACAACGATCAATAAGATAAGAAAAAAAAACTATTTATAGTGTGTCATTAAGCTACGATAAAGAATTTTTCAATACCTAATATACGAGCATAGTGTACATCAAGTTCAAATGTTCAACCAGAGTAGTATAAATTACACATACACCGGGAGGAAGTATGTATTCATAATAAATTATCAGTTCTAGTAAAGGCAGTTCATTCTTGGCTGTGATTTAATAAGCGCACAATAAATATTACAAGAGAAATCAATAGAGTCGTGTAGTTTGCTTTAAAAGGGTTGGATGTTAATGCACACTCAGTCTAAAGGGTTGCAATGGAAGTACTCACATCGTGATCCTACAACCTTTGCTATTTTTAAAACCAATACTCGATAAATAGCAGATATTTAGATTAACTTTGTAGTATGAACAAAATTCTGACTCTATGTATTGTCGCCTATAGAACTTTTTGTACTAAAACCATATTCCTATTGATGTACATCAAGGCCTTGATTAAACTCCCAGTGAGTGTATTATGAATTAATTACGGTAGGCTGGGTTTGTGTTGTTTGTATGGCAATTATAACAAATGTATAGATGATAAATGAGCCGTATCTGTTGTTAAAAATATATTGTGAAACAACGATGGTATCAAGGGATACCGCCACAATGAATATCCCTTGTCATTGTTGTTAGATGTAACAAGTAACATCAGTAAATGGCGTATGGCCTGTGCTTCCGTTTAAAGAACTCTAAACACAAGTGTAAACATTCAAAAATGTTAAAAGATAATATACTGTAACATGGGGTTGATTACTCCAAATTAAGCTACACGTAGGAGATGTTGCATTTGAAAAACAACATAACGTTAACTTGGAACTAAGTTCCAGTTGCAAGCATTGCGAACCTAAGCAACTCGCGCTTATTCCAGATTTTGCTCGTGTAGGAGCAATTCTGTTTTGAAAAAATTATATTTCCAGTGTCATAGTTTAATTTTCCATGTCCTGATCAAGAATATGTGTTTTACGCAGGTTTAATAATCTGTAGCTTCTGTAAAAAGCGTTAGCAATCTACTTCCAGTGGGATGGAAAGACAACCCATCTTTCGGATGACCTTACTGAATAATAAACCAACATTGGTGCTGAATATTCCTGCTGTACCTGAGGCCTTTCTTGAGAAACCTGCAAACAAGCCCAAAGTGGAATACAGTGGACACACTAAGACAATTATATTTACAATACTATTTAATATTAATGACACCGAAGCAATCACTACTTTACAACAAGTGACCGTAATTTACCAATTAACTGAGACATGTTGAAACTAATACTAACCGAAACTCAATCTAAACCAAGCATCTCAAGAATTGGTTATGCTGTTTTCTTTTCCCCCGTCTCTATAACAGTTTCGTACTTCGAAAGGATTTTTTAGTTCCAGCTTCCATTTGGATATTGCTATGGCCATCCTAGTTTGTGGCTTCCTATATTGCGAAATGGAGGATATCATTCTGGGCATTTGTCATCCATTTCATGTTTGGTAGATTTTAAAACTTGTATTCATATAAATTCTCTTCCATTTGAGAGGATTTCCGTAATGATTTGGTTAAAAGGATATTTGCTTGTGCTCTGAATATGCTTATTTAAACTGTGGTGATTAAACTATTTTGTTTATTATTATTTTGTTTAATTAGTATGAATCAAATTTATTCAAGAAATGTATCCCCGCTCCGCCCAGGACTAAATTTCTTGCTATAATATCAGTCATTACTTGAAAGATCGGTGCATTGTAGCTTCCTAAATTCTGGCTGGATGGAATATGGTATCCAGTAGTTTTGGGCCAAATGTGTAATATATCCTATGCTGTACAGAATATAGTACTGGAGAAAGTTTTTTGGCTGGAATATGGTATTTCGAATTTGCTGAATGAAAGCTAAGGCTGGACTTTGGTGGACCGAATATGGTGGTTTGATTTTGTTGTATGAAACATACCGGCTGAAATTTGCTGGACCCCAAAAAGGTGGTTACGCTTTGTTAGACTGAATATGGTATCCGGACTTCGCTCAACCGAGTATGCAGGTTGGACTTTGTTGGTTGGAATATGATGGCTGGGCTGTAACATAAAAATGGCAGTAGTTATTCGACAGTTATTCGACACCAATAAAGTCAAATAAAGCTGTTAATTTTGTTGTTGTACGAAGCTTCAAAGTATGATTACAAATACTGTATTATTTGCTTCTACCTGGATATTTTACAGGCTCTGTATTCTAGATTTCGACATTGACGCAGAGATCGCATAGGATCGAGTGGAACCTCTGCACGTTAGATTTACTCAAACTCGCGTATGAATGAAGAGTGCACGCACAATTACAGTCATGTTTTGAAAATCATATATTCAGTACTTTATATATTATTTGGTAAAGTATCATTTTATTATATGGACCTTTGGAGTTTGAATATTCTTATTATATTTATTAGAATTCTTATACCGTTTACTCATGTTAATAACTGTCAGTCGTGAGAAAGCATTCCAAGTATCTTATTCTGATTATTAAATTATATAAGTATATTTAAAGCAAAATGTTTATTTTCTTAATTGTACACATATTCTACATAGTGAAGCATGTAAAACAAATGTTCTTTTTTACGTCTCATTTTTGTGGTACAAGGTTTTAGTTATATTTAGGGAAGCATCATATTGTAAAAGGTGAGTAAACGGTTCCACTGAAGCGTCCCTTCATTATAATAAAGCATGTAAAAACAGGATATATTCTTTACAAAAAGAGACTGCCGAAATGTTAGAACAGGAATTCAATGTTAGGCAAAGGCCCTGGTTACTGGGAACGGTGGTATAACCGAGTAATTTCTCCCTTGGGACTTGAGTGCGTTGTTTGAAACAAAAACTAGTGCCCTATATCTGCAATAATATTTTTATAAATCTTTTATTCCATTTTAAATGTCATGCTGTTTTCATGCATGTACCATAATTTTAAAAAAAGCAAAAAAGTGCCAACTGTATTGACTGAAACGATGTTAAAGTGATAATTAATTTGTTGCGTAACATATCCAGGTATCATATATTCTGGTATTCAATAAATTTTTAAAATTTCCATTCAGTTTACAATATTAAAACAATAATACCATTTTCTTGAAAGTTTCTTCTTTTTAATAAAAGGTTTGAGGTATACGGTGGGGGTGTGTATTCTTTTACAAGTAAAATTCTAAAAGTTCATAAATTATATGAACGAAAGTTTTTAGCATTCTTTGTCTTATATGTTTGTGAGTGAATCTTTGAAATAATATTATAATGCATTTTTCTGATGCAAGGAATAAAATAGAAATATATATTTAGCCTTGTTACTCTTAAACGTATACTCCAAATAAATCCTAAATAGAACCTAAGATAAGAAAGTACAGAAGAGTTAAAATGAATAATAACACGTTTAAGTTTCAATGTGTTTTCTTTGCCATCGGTGAAACGAGAAGAAGGTTTAGTGCTTTGGAGAAGCACGACCACTTCATATCCAAAATTAGTGCAACCGTCTGAATAGGCTGTATGCCAAGAGAGTATAGTTCGTCAGTTTTGGACCTTCATGTACGTTATTTACGTGATAATTAAAATGTTTACCACTAGCCGCATACTGTATTGATGCCAAATTTTCAGATGAAGGCTAACGAAACCTGGATACCCATCACATCTACGGAAGGTTATCTATTAAAACCCCAATTTCTTCGGAAAATGCTTCTTCTTGAACAGATTATAAAGTCTTAATGGTATACTCTTCTGGGGTATAGGGCATTTTTGATAGGTATTGTTAAGCGTGAGTATCGTTGGCTGATCGTTAGCTAAACATATGACTCAGGAACTGGTAATCATTTTCTGTCTGTCTGTCAAAATTTCAGATCAAATCGCGCTATAAAAAGTGAAATTTTGGATAAAACCATAATTTTTACTTAAACCAGACTAGTTCGATGGTGGTACATGTCCCCCTGTGTAATTTAGCTGAGTATTAGCGGAGACTATGACGCAGTGGAATATTTCACAAAGGAATTCAACTATATATATATAGTGTATTTTGTATTCTGATATCGCTTAAGAAGCTAACAAATCATTTTCTGTCTGTCTAACTATTTATTTTCCTCAGGATATTTTAAGAACAAATTAAACTATAATAGACTTCAAATGGTGCGTAGCTTCATTTCTACATAGGAAACGTTGGGTTTGATGATAATTTACTCGTATGTCTCTCTATGGAATTATCTAATTTATCTGAACGTCAACGCAACATAACTATCCGCAGGATATCTTGAGAACGATCAAGTGTTCAAAAGGGTTTAGTAGAAATAGGTTTGATTTCCTTTGACTTAACTTCAGGATCATCCAAAAAGAAACGCACATGTATAGAGGACTGTCACAATTGCATAAGCTTGATGCGTTTTACCTCAATACTGGCACCGACAATGAGAGAGTACTCCTTTGACAACATGCTACATTTTGTACTTACTGAAATAGATTGGCTTACTTGAAAAGTTCTATGATTGGCGAGATGTATTTGAGGTAAATGACTACTCATTTTTTTCCAATTTCTGTAACACAAAGTACTGACGATAAATATTTGCTAATTACTTAGGTAAAACTTTCTAAATAATAACATTCAGTAATAGAGTATGTACAAAGATGTGAAAAATGTACAATTTTGTGATATTCAAGCATTATCGTTTTTATAAATAACACTTTAAAATCCAAATTTAAATCGTTCCCTATAATCAGACCGTTCCAATGAGGTCGAACAAGGGGTGAGTGGTGCTCTGAATGTACTAACAAGCGAACAGTCAGTAAGCAGATAATGATGGCCGGTATAGGCTACGCGAGCTCCAATGAGGTCGAATGAGGAGTGTGAGTGAGTGGTGCTCTGAATGGACTAACAAGCGAACAGTCAGTAAGCAGATAATGACGGCCGGTATAGGCTGCGGGAACTCCAATCGAGTTTCACTTGCAAAATGATTAATCGCATTTTGTGTCGAGTGGAGTCAGTAAAGAACCATTCTGTAAATCTGTCCGGGACAATTTTACTATGGTTTCGAGTTGTGCATCGGGTTTCATTGATATAATTCTACAGGTTAAAATCTCTGATATTATATGGAACAATGTATTGTTATTTCCAATAAAGGAGAAATCCATTTTTGTTTTTGACAATGGTAGGATTGTGGACTCGAATAAGGAGTGAATGAGTGGAGTCAATGGACTAACAAGCGAACAGTCAGTAAGCAGATAATGACGGCCGGTATAGGCTGCGCGAACTCCAATCGAGTTTCACTTGCAAAATGATTAATCGCATTTTGTGTCGAGTGGATTCAGTAAAGAACCGTTCTGTAAATCTGTCACAATTTTACTATGGTTTCGAGTTGTGCATCGGGTTTCATTGATATAATTCTACAGGTTAAAATCTCTGATATTATATAGAACAATTTATTGTTATTTCTAATAGAGGAGAGATCCATTTTTGTTTTTGACAGTGGTAGGATTGCAAGGTAAGCAGGATTTATCAGTAAATAATCGCAAATACCTTCCTGTATTTCTTCCTGTATCTTCCTGCAGAAAAGAGGTGTTTTTTACGTTTTTATCTTAAATTATATTCTTAATATACCATTCATCAGTGATTACTTATTATGTTATTTTCAAAAGGCAGTATTCCTATCGAATTTTGTTGATTTCATTAGATAGTATAATGTAACGTTTAATGAACCCTAAAAATGTTACTACACTGTAATTTTTAAACTCTTATCACATTGAAATTTGATTAAGTTTCCTATAATTTATAATCGCCTTTATTGTGACTGGATTGGTTTATGATTAAAGAAAATATCTGCGGTACAGTGCTTAATCCATTTCCGTTGACCTTAAATGCACTGTTCATGTGTACTTAGTTAACATGTGAATATTATTTCACAGCATCGATTTGGATTTTCTACTCAGAAGAGTCATATATTAGTTTGGTTACCATACCTTGACTTCAATAAAACTTCAAGGAATACATTATTCTACATCAATGCCATGGAATAATCGTTTTCAGTTATTTTTACGTGTACATCTGTTAGTTCGTTGAATCCTTTTATCAATTATCATTTTTACTGTTCATAAAAACTACTTATTTGGTCTATATTATTGTAATAAAATGTATATAAAACTAACGAATTCAAAACACTGATATCGTTAATCGCATATGCAAAGAATTATTATTCTATTTCTTTCTTTAATTTTCTGCTAACCTTATATTGTGGAGGTTTTGGACTCAAAATCTAAAATCCATTAATAAAAAAATGTCATTAAAATATTTCAAGTGTAAATAATTTTTTCCGAGTATGAAAACAATAAAATTTACCTGTTGCTCTCATATACTGTACCCTATATTATATGAGAAAAAAAACCTTCTTTCTCTACAAAATGTACAATTATAAAACTTACGACTGTTCCATTTCTATGTGCTAAAAGATAAAGCGAATGATACCAAAATCATAGAAAAATGTTTTCTCATATCCTCTATATTTGGTGACGTAATGAACAACACGTTTATGAATATGTATTATTGTGCAGCTAAATAGCTTAATTGAAGTATAGTGCATTTTAAGTGCTGGGATATAGATTAGAGTGTACAACGTTGATTTCCAGTTCTAATTTTGGTATATTAACAGATCTGAAACCCTTTCAATATATAATTTACAATCCCATTTAAAGTACTGATGACCCATCGTTGAACTGTGCTCTAACTATTTTTATGGAGCTGTGAAACGGTAGACGGATATGACGTCTTTGCAAGGGCAAGAATCCCTTTAGGTCCTGTGACGTTAAGGCATTGGTCGAGAATGCAATAAAGGTCCAATAGCTGTAGCGCCCGGAGCTGGACATTGTTAATATTTTTAGTCTTTTTATTAGCCATTCTAGTATGAAAATTCATACTAAATTCAAAATAAATGTTCTTGAAAATGTTTATCGAATTCCCTGTCATCTAGAGTGTTTTGGTACTTGTTTATTGATTGGTTTGGGACGAAGAGCTTATGGTGGATTATGTTTGGAATTAAACGTTTGTGCAGATTAAAAAAAATCTTATAACCTATAATATAATATTTATAACATAGCTCTGTGGTAAAATTTATAAAAACTTGTTATTAAATGCCGTAGAGATTTGTAAACTTTGTTTGAGTGATAAATTTGGTGGCCAAACTACACGTGTTCGGCCAAATGGCACAAAAATGGGAATATTTATTAATATTTTTGTTAATAACTTCTATATTGTATACATAAACTAAGTTTAAATTGCTTACTCACTGATTACCTTATCCTGAGAGCATACGGAGCTGAAATATGGCAATTCTCATGATGTTTTATACTTATTATATGACCGACTTTTCCTTCTAAATTATTGCTCTATGCTCTCCCAAAGTAGTAAATTTTTTCAATTACAAAATTCTTACAACTAAAAGGAAAGGTAGTTCTGTAAGAGAATATTAATATAGTGATTGTTGGAGTTAAGCTCCAGTTCACCTTCCTCTCAGTGCAGGGTCTGGGATCTGACGCTGTTACAGACTTGACTCCTGAAATCTGGAGTCATTTTCGTCCAAAAAAATTTGGCGAATGAGAAGCTCAAAATGAACTGTGTACGACTACTCGTATTAAAATAAAAAGAAAAAACAGAGTATATGAAACATAGGAACAGACGTCAGTATAAATATGTGGTCTAAGAGCTCTTATAAAAGTTCAGACAATCATAAACAACACAATTAAATCTTAATTTGATTCAACATTAATTACCTAAAGATCTTCACACCGATGCCGTTAAATGTCAAGATTTTAGTTGTGTTATCGATACTGTGATGCTGTGTGAATCAGAAAATGTGAGATAGAACGAAAATGTCGTACACAAGATACTCATATTATTTTGCCATAAAATGTATGTATTAAAATATTTTACACTGTTGTGCTATAAACGTACATATTATGACCGTAATATTAAAAGTAATATTTTGTTTGTTCCAGGTCAGTTGTTCATACTTCAATTATGATAAGGTATTATCACTGTAGTTAGTTATAACTGTGTTGTGTGTGTAGTTTGTGTAATTTTCTTTTAGAAATATATTTTACATAAAAGTGTATGATTTCCAATTTTAATGGTTTTAAATGAATAAATATATAAAATACTTACGAATTAAATTTAGAACACGCTTGGGGAGACAAATTATAACCAAAGCATACACAATTATAGTAAAAATAAAAAATGCTGTAGTATAATATTAAGAGATTATGTAACTTAAAAATTATTTTTGTGAATATTATTTTTCAAATTGTAAAGATCCAAAAATATTATTTGTAATTTAATTTCATTTTTAATTTTATATTGTAAATAAACAAGCAAAAATAAGGGATGGTCCTAGAGAGATTGTTTCTTTGACAAAAATAATAGCAAATAAATAAAATACTAATAATAATAAAATAAATAATAGTATACACAATTATTGTTACTTGTACAAATCATAATTTTAAAATACATGCTCTGAAGTAAAGAAGATAGGAAAATCAATATTTTAGTGTTTATTATTTTTACAAAACTGAAATTAGATAGGTTATATGTAATATGAAGGATTTTTAGATCATATATACTTCAGTTTAAATCTGAAATGTCGTAAAAAGTATTCAATTACAATAGCTTTGAAATTTTTATTTTACTAGTAATACAGGCAGTAAAAGGTAACGGCAGTGATTTAGTAAAGTCTGTCTTATTTAATTCCCAAATCCCTTGACATATACCATCATTGAAACTCCCTTGAGATGAAGAGTTTTATACCGTTGTACAATATTTATTTTGTAAAAACTCCATTACTTTCAGATATAAAAGTATTTAATAGTTACAATACCTCTAATTGTTGTTTTTAGATTCATTATCATGACGACCATGGAGAAACTTTTTGAAAAGAAATACATTCTATGAATGATCACAATTATATAATGCTACAATGTAGAAGTAAATTAAATACTTTATTTTAAGTACAAAGAGAAGCTTATAGGTCCTTCATTAACTGACATGAATTGGACTGAGGTACTTTGTGCTAGTTGAAATTGCTTGACAATTTTAAGTTTATACTAATATTCGAACGTATATAATAAAAGAAAAATTTAATTTAATTTTTCCTGCAGAATTTCCTGTAGAAATATCTTTATTTCTGATTAAGTATTCACGTTTTTAAGTAGACTTAAATTTGTAAAACTATTAAAAAACTAATTTCTTTGATAAGATATAAACAGAGTGTTCCGTAAGATTATTAAGGTAAGATTATAAAATAGTAAGATTTAATTAATAAATTATTCTATAACAAATAAATAACTAAGGTTTCAAATAAGTATAAGTATAAAATCGTTAGGTTAGTCAGAGATAAAAAAGTATTTTTTTCAGCGTGTCCTTCAAGAGTGTAATAAATATAATTGAAACCAATTTTTTATAAATATACATTTTTCGTACAAATTCTAAAACGTAATGGGATAATTAAAAAGTATACATAAACCCAACATTTTTGGGAAAACAAGTAGGTTTTGTACAAAATAGTTTAAGTACAATAGGTTTACTAAAAGCATTACTGTTAATATTGTAATCTTCTTACAAGTAAAAGGAAAGAGTTTTGAATAAAACAAGTAGACAATTTTATTCAGTAAAACATTTTGTTAATAATAAATAGCATAATATAAAAACGAGCTTAGTAAATACGATTTTTATAGACAAAAACTTAATTTCAGTTTTAACTTAGAATTACATTGTTTGAAAACAGCTACTTCTAACAAACAAATAAGCTGACCTAATAAAATTGTAAGAGAATTGCTTTACCACGAATGTGATTAGCTTTTACATCGTGTGGTTTAGAATAAAGTTACGTACATGATTCTTTCACAAATCATAAGCTTTTATTAGCTGTCAGCAAGGTTTTTGTATTTAAAATATAAAATATAGTTTCCCAAATGAGGCTTAATACTATTTATTTAAAAACTCAGCGATATTTGTTTTCGAATTAGTTTTAGTTAATTAGACTGTTAAGAAAATTTAAAAAATAATAACAACTACTGTTTTGACAACTACTGTTACAATTTACTAATTCTGTTTAGATTCGTTTTTTTATCGAAACAAACTACAATACAAACCTTTTTTCTATCTGTAACTAGTTAACTATGCTTTTTGTACCACTGTTTACTTAGTTTTTTCTATTATTTTAATAACTATAAACCACTATTAAAATCTTTATCTTTTTTTAAACCTTGCTTGGGTTGTTGGATGTAAAATCGCATGTAAGAATTAGGTGAGTAATTAAACTAACAATATTTTACTGTTACTTAAGTAAATGCAATATTTAATCCTTTGAACACTAACTTCCGATATATCGGAAGTTCATAATTAATTGTAGAGAATATGCCAAAGTAACGCAATGGATGGCTTACATTTATTCCATTATATATGTTAATTAAATTTTCGCTGTTAGATGATTTTAGCTTCGTGTATTTTGCGTTCGTCCTCTCGTACATCGCCGCGCGTCTTCACAAAAAAATAAGTGTAGTTTATATCTCAATATATGTTATCATGGGTAAGGTAAGGGTGGTATGATATTTTTTATGAAGTTTTGTAATTCCCGTTGTGCATTATAAGTAGCCTAATACACATATATGCTTAACAGAATGATTCAGGTCAGATTGTGTGAAATTTTAGGGGATCGATCTTTCATATGGTCATGGTAATTTCAATTTAACTATATGTGATTTTTCTAGACTTTTTTATTATGTTTGATAAGATCCTTGCACAGGCCAATGGCCCATTAGGGCAGGAAGAATAAGGCTTAAAAGGGGATTGACCTCTCGTTTAAGTAAAATCATAAGGCATCAACACAAAAAATACCACGGTATTTAGTAATAACCGATTAAAGGTCATTTGTACTCGTATTTGTACGCTTAGGTAAGTTCAAAATAATTTTATTTCTTTTACAATATGAACAAACAATGCGACTTATCTACATTTAATAGACGAAAATGTTTTTTTACATAATCATTTTAATTGTTGCGCTAAGTAACTACGGAGCGCACGTTCTACCTTAACTAAAGTTTCAATAATTCGGTTATTTTCACTCGATTTACAGACAATATGTCGTTGGATTTATAATACAACTTGCCAAAAATAGTTATTCCTATAAAATTATTATGCTATAAGTTATTTTACTTCACAAATTTTACATAACCACCATTTTAGAATGGATTCATAAGACATTTTCATTATACGTTTTTTAAATGATCATTGCTATTTTTAACATTTATGCAAATTTTAGTAAATTTAAGTTTAATAAAAAAGCGTATATGTATGCTGAACACCAAAAATTAAAAATCCAACAATATTTAAAAAGGATTCCTATAACCATAGGAACGACCTCCTAAAATATCCGACAATAAATCTAAACACCCTGTACATAGTTTAAGCCAAGCCATACATTCTGCAAGCTCGTTGTACAATTGTGTAAATAAAGGTAAAAGAGGAGATTTCATAGTTCTTAAAATATAGCCATTTTAGTCCTTTTTTAAAATATTTAATTCTTGCTCGTATTGGGAAGAGTTATCGTAGGTTAAATTAAGATTGGACCATACTGTAGATAAAACAAGCTTTTTCGCAGGCTGTACCTAATAATATACTATTTCTTGTAAGTGGAATAGTGACTATATTATGTCCAGTATTATGATCCTACCTCAGTGAGGCAGACAATGTGAGCGATATATCGGTGTAATATGCCAGTTCCCTCTCAGGAATGCAACAGGTTAGCTCGGTAATCTCTCCCTGGGGATCTGTGTTTCATCCCAACAACCAACTCCTCAAATAGAGTGGATTTGCTTCCCGAGAGCAATCGTCAGGCTTCTTGAAAATTATCTATTACACGAAGAGTATTGTAACTCTGTGAGCTAGTTGTGTTACTGTATGGTTCTGTAGAAAAGAAAGTTGGAAACGTCATTCCATTAGAGTGGGCTGATTTACCTGAAAACCTTCATTAGTTTTGTTCCCGAAATAAATATAAATAAATATATATATCTCGAGAGGTGTTTAGTAACATTATTCTAACAATAGGTAATCTAATACCTGGTTAGTATTCGTGTATTTATAGGCTGCAAAATACGAAGTTTTTATTAATACCCTTGATTACCTTTGCATATAAAAGCCCCCCCCCCCCACTCATGCCCCCCCCCATGGGTGATGGGTTGAGCCCTCACTCATTCGGTTTTCAACCCATGTATGAATTTCATACATACTCTATACCTTATATAGAAAAACAAAAGCATTTTGTGAATGTTACATTTATCTCCATTTCACCTCACTCTTCTATTCGTCTGAAGAGATCTAGGTGAAGAAGTATTCTCATTGTCTCATTAGGTGTACATTTTATTAGTGCACTACGATATCTTACACACCATTTCTAAGTACGGTGGATCAACTGAGTTTTCCAAACGTAACATACCTGAAGTGGAAAAAGTTCATACAATGTTCACTCGACCTAAAACTCAACATTCACATTCGGAATATGGACGGTGTGATTTGGATTTTATCTCAAATATTTAAATACGTATTTATGTTAAATGCATTTTCACACCCTCTAGATCGTTACAGTATTGTCCACAAAATAAAAAAAATATATAAAACCTAATATAGTTTCTCCGTGGTTTCTCTAGCATTAAACATGTTTTTGAAAGATGTTTTTTGAAATATCCATACATAAAGTGACAGTGAATAGTATTATTATTAAGTGGAGTTTTCATAAAATAAGGGTATCACATTTCAAGTGTTAGTACCTTATCTAGTGATCTCTAGAATATTTGGCAATTAGATTTGTCTCAAGTGATACTTTTAATATAAAAAATCTGAATTGATTTTATAAAAAGTGTATAAATAAATCCCCAAAACTGAGAACTTTAAAACACAAGTTTCAAAACTAATAACCTCCCTATAAATTGTTAGGTCAGTCCGGATTTCAGATTTACATTTTAAGCGGGTTTTCATTAAGCTCATTAAACCAATTAATAATGTGATCTTTGAAAATATTTTTATTTTTTACGGACTTCTCCTAGCTCGATTACCCTGAAATAAAGGATTGCTGAAATCTATACCTAAAAGATGCCAAAATTTGAATATCAAAGTTCTAGCAGTCATATAGACATGCCCACAGACTCTCATACATGTATGCCTTTGGGCAAAATGTTTTGGGTGATTTCATTAAACACAGGAAAACTTTTGTGATAATCAATTTTTATATTTCAACGTTATGTGCAGAAAAATAAGTTGATGAGTTAGGAACAATGATGACTGTTGGCAACGCTATATTATTTCATATTACTTAAATAAATAAGTATTTCGCAATAATATGTGTGTTTATTCCCTGTAAAGCTTTTAAATCGCAGTGTCTCTTTGTGGATTCTCTCCAATATATGTTATTCTACCCTCCACGATCTGTATTGCCGTTTTTACAAAACGACTGTACCGCTCGTATTAAATTGTTACAAGTTCCTACTAAACAATGGTGTATGATAAACATTTAATATATACCTGTCTTTTTGTCCCTATTATCAGTCAGCATTGTTTTTTGCTTATTTTTACAGTATTTTTATTATGTGTTTTATATTATTTCTAAACTCTTTTATCATAGTTTTTCAAAAGAAAAGTGGAATCTACTATCCTTAAGAAAGCAAATAAAATGAGAATTACAAACTACAGAAGAGAGGAAACAAAGCATTGTTCACATAACTAACAATATTGGCCAAACGTACAAAGACTTCAATAAACTCTCAGCTCTAATAGCTCTCAGACTGTTATTATTACATAATTTACTATTTCATAACTACTAGTTCCTTTAAAGCTTACTGCAGCAATAATTATGACTGTAATATTCATTCAAGCCTTAATTAACTCTAAAGGCCAAATTAGTTAGCATTTTATGTGGTTAATGTTAACATACTTTATTAGGTACATTATTACTATTGCTACAAAAACAGAAGTATGTATCTTAAGTAACTGTTATTAATTCAGATGCATAAATAATGTGTTTTTAATTTGGAACCTCAAGGACGTATATAATCTCGCTAAGTAAAATTGATCTTTTTACGTTGTTAACTCGGTACAGTACATTTTACTCTATGCGAATATACTGATTTATTTTTTAGAGTACATCGGACGGTATGCAATATTTTAGCTGCTCTTCTCCTTGATCAAACTTGATGAAGAGACGAAATCCGGATACAGGAGATAAAATAGTGGAATTTAACTATTACAATATTATTCAGTCATTGGAAACTTATTAAAAATAGTCTACATCATTTTGATGTATGGATATTTAAGGCAAATTCATTTATTTAGTTTAAGAATTTAATATGAAAGTAGTATATGTTACCGCATTATATACAACTCAAACGTTGTAAAAACCTCTCTAGCATTAGTTAAATGCTAAACTGTAGACTTTTATACATTTAAAAATTGTTCTCATTTTAAATGCATGCAATAATTGAATGACAGTCGTATATGAGATACAAGGATGAGAGCAACAGTATAAGACTCCGGTTTAAAGCAATATATGTAGTGGTGTCGTATATCTCGCGATCTACCTGATATTTACATGAATAATACATCGGTGAATTTCCACCCCAGTATTGCACATGGATATCGTTATCAACTTATACGTTAATATGTGATAGAGATAGATACAGGAAACAATTTGGTAATGTTAAAACTGTATTTTCTCACGATAACTGTTTTATTTAATGCTGGCCATATTGTTGAATGTAGACTTTTTTGCTTACATTAGAATGGTTTTGACGATAAATTATTCAATGATTCGATTTTCAGAATTCTTAAGAACCATTCAAGTTCTAAGAGAGAAAACATTTGTATACATAGCCTATAGACTTAGCCCCAAGTTACCCTCATTGAGTTAATTTGGGGTTTAGTTGACTAAATTAATTATTGTCCATTGACTTAATCGACCTGTATGAAGCATAGTCACTTTTAAAATAAATCATCGAAATATATAACATTAAAGAAAACATTACAATACGTTGCCTGTGGAAAATATATTTAAATACAATTAGTGTAAGCCATTATGAAGAAATAAGTTAATATTAAGTTGATTAATGAATGTTACATCCTAACAGCTAATATTAACCCGGTTAATGAATCAAGAATAAATACCAGATCACCACATAATCAGCTGTTAAAAAATCTAAATTACTGTCGAAACATTAACATTTGAACTTGTAAAGCCCATAGATATTAACCTTATATTACGATGTATTAAAATCCACGAAAGTCACATCTAGCTTGACTGAGCCTTCTTTGCAAATATATATATATATATATTAAAATATACGCTTATATACCAACACATTCCGTTCAAAATCAAAAATATTATTTTAATAATATATACAGAGACCAAAAAGTCATGTCACACTCATACTCTATTATTGTCCGCAAGGGTACAATAGAATGAGTACCAATTATTCTAATCTGTGGCTAACTAACTATTATCGAGTGTTTCATGAAAATGCCTCTGACAGATGCATCATTTATTGATGGGATAATACATTTAAGGAAGGGGCAGCTTATTGGACAAATCGCGGACAGGTAGACTATAAACAGGAGTTGAAACCGTCGAAAACATTCAATACCGTTTTGTAAGAAGTCAAAAAATATCTGAGTGACAAAGTGGCATGTTGAATGTCTACAGTGCACAAAGTTTTGAAGGAAAGGCTTAAATCTATTGGTTAATATCTTTGAGTATTAAATGCTTTGAAACTAGATGACCAATTAAAGAGGTATGACTTTGTTGTTGTTATTTCTTTTGAAAATTGACTCGATCAACGTTTAACAAACCTAATTGGTTTTATTGTTCAGGCGCCTTTCATTTCCTGTCTGGAAATGTGCATCGTCATAACGTTCGTATATTGTACACTTAAAGCAATGAATCAGAGCTGCGATTGAATCACTTACTCCAGAAGTCCTGATAAAAGTAAGGGAGGATGTCAATGTTCGCTTAGACGTCTACAGGACGATTCATACTTATGTTGGGCTCAGATAACCTGACGTAAGACTGTTTAAAGTACTCTATAATCCTTTCTTAACCTCATTCTTGTGCTATATATACTATTGTAAGTAATGTTATTTAAAAGTGTGACATGATTTTGTGGAAACACTGTATATTAAACTCGCCCAATATACAGCACACAAGTAAAGAGATGTTTGAATTCATATATAATTATTCTTATTAAATGGGCGCTATCAAAATAAAAGTTTATTTTATAATTTTTATAAATTCTATGATTTCGGTGTATTTTCAGAAGATACCTGTGAGCTAGGAAAGAATATATAGTTAATCCCCACAATTGAGAATGTGTATTTTATTAGACAATATTTTTGTATTTTATTAATAAAAACATTTCAATATTGTATGAATTAAAAATAAACTTATATACTAATATTTCTAATTACATTACAAGTATAATTACTTGATTGTAAATGTTCAAAATTCCTTACAAATCTGTTCCTTATCCGTTTCTATTATATATTAGTATAAGTTAAAATTAGTCATTAATATTTTTAACTCCTTGAACATTTAGTTACAAGCCAAAGTGATTTATTAAGTTAAATAATGTCATTACCTAGTGTATTTATAAACACTATTGTATAAAAATAAAAAATGTGACATACATGTATTATACATGTACCGTTCACCAATATTACCAACTGTTCACAATTGGGTTTCATTCAGTCGGTGTACGTTTGGCAAATTGTTAACTACATTTAAAATGCTGGCCAAGCCATCTGTCAGGTTCAGCTTTAGTTACACTAACTCTGTCATCAATCAAAATGCCGATAACACTGATGATCTGCTACCTGAATTAAAATAAAAGTTGATTATAACCCATTTTTCTCAATGATTACTCAAAATGTATGCAATGTCTTGTTCTATTAAATACGCTAAAGCAAAGCTTTGGTCATTTTAAACGTGGTATTTGTCTGAATGTCTGTAATATTTGTTCAATGTAAAGTTTTCACATTTAGTAAACTTCTTTGTCACAAAGAGACCTTATTTCAATTAATTTGCAACATTCTGCATCAATTAAATATTGCCATCTGGTAATCATAAAAGGAAATACATCTTTTATTCTCATCTGCTAACCAAAAGGTAATTTAAATGTGGCTTGGCAACTTTTAACACTTAATTTTATTATACAATTTACTACAATATTGAAGTTATAATACACTTGAGGATTCCAAGTACAGATCAAATACATACTATGATATAAACGCTATGGCTGTTATCATATTGGTCGGATCTAAATAAATTGCAGTAATGTGCAATAAATGTGTTAGATAATTCTCCCAGAGGCAAACTGCCCAGCAGTGGTTCTAATAAAGTACTTATTATTATGAATTAGTGAACGATTTTGAATATTAAAGCTACAAATACTCCCTTGGGTTTATAAGTAATCAATGTCAATCACATTCGTAATATCTAGTACTCGACATCACGGATATTTCGACACTTATCACATTGCGTTTTATTGCTATGAAACCGTTAAAGACAATATAATAAACCATTTGGATATTTTGGGTATGCATAAAAATTGTCATCAAAAGCCTATCTTAATACTTTGTTTTTTCGTTTATTTCGAAGTCGTCGTTCACCCTTTTTTACAATTCTCATTTATAATACATGATTATTTAAAAAAAATATTTTTATCAAATACTGAACAATTTTATCAAACATATGGTGTTAGATAAACCTCTAAGGATGGTCCGAACTATAAACCAGGAGTATGAAAAAATTAAAATCTGGGTTTATTAATATTATCAATAATATAAATAATATTTAATGTGGTTAATTAATATTAACCACATTAAATATGTTGTGATTATATGTGGTTGTTTTGACTCTTAAGTCAAAATATAGCCTGAAATATATTTTCCTTCTAGATATCATTATTTTCTTACATTTATTTAACAATAAATTTAAACTTAAAATTTAATTTAGGATGTTAGAACTTTGAAACTTTAGATACATTGTAATTTGCAAATTTTTATTGGCGTATGAAGACTAATTAAGAACTTCAATTAACCAATAATATTGCTTGGTTCTGATATCCCAACAGCAACAGTAGTCAATAAACATGATAGTCCACAGAGATTCGGCCATAATTAGCTAATTATAGTTCGGTTTGCCAAAATTACTAGTCTGCCAGAAGCTTCCTATCCGTTTCATTCCATTATTAGTCAATTTTAGTTACTTTGTAATTAAATGTTTACAAAAATCATAATATAATTAGTGCAATTGGTGGTACATCGTCTATTTAATTGGACTTTTCCTATTTCATTATTTATGATTTATAACAGTGTTCAACTACTCTTTTAAGTAGGCGAAAACTAAAATTTCTGTTTGTTTCTTTTAAATGTTAAATGTTAAAGAATTTTGTTGTGAAAAGACTAGAGCTCAACTTGTACAAAGTATAATACAACTTGACAATCCTGGAATCATTTATAGGTTTATAGCCCTGGAAAGAGTTTAAGTTTGAAATAAATAGTTCAAGTAGTTGAACAGAAACACGTAATATGTCGTCAAAAATTTGAGAAAGGACTAAATAAAAGTAAAATGGCTGAAAATTTTAATAATATATTCAATATTAATACAAAATTAACGTTATGCTCTAAATTCTAATCGGAAGTACAAATTTCTATGAATGCTACGAAATATCTTCTCGTAACATAGTGGGAAAATGTTCGCTGGAAAGTACCCAATAACTTGGGAGATGTCAGAAATCTGTCTAGAAATGTATTGTTATTGAGTCCATTCTCTACACTATTGTCGAGATGTCCTGTGTTTCGTGATAGTTTATATTTCATTTAGTATTTTACATGGTTTTATATTCGATAAACGGTGAATGTAATCACTTATAACCATAATTACTTATGTTTAATTAAAAATTTTAACTAAAGATAGAAATTAAAATTTTACTAGAAATTCATTGTAAAATCTTAATAAAAATACACTCTTTTATTAAAATCTAAACTTGCAGGAATTTTATTAATTCTGTAGTATAAATATTTACTACAATATATATTCACTACAACTTTCCCTTTATTATAGAACTCCATTGTGTAGTTCTTACGTATAAACTTTCCTTATAGAGTTTTGAGAATTGGCGTTCTATAATTTCCTATTCTCCATGAAAACTAATATTTGTCAAACATGTTATTATCAAACGTTTATATTCTTCCTAAAATTAACTCCCTTCCATTCCACCCATTGTCCCAACCATTTATTGCCTGTATCATCCACCTCGGGCCGGGTGGACCTTTGTAATCTATTCCACTAAATATAAAAAAATCAACTTTCACAGTATTAAAATTAATGGTTTATAATTTGTTTCGTTGTAAAATGAACCATCAAAATGTACCGAGAAGTTCTGTTTATAAAACGCCAAGTCCGTGGAAATCGGATTAATTGTGGAAGAAAGAGAAGTATTGTATTTACCAGCGCCCGTTCTCCGCCTCTTCTCTTTCTTCCTTATATCCATTCCATTTTCCGATTATTTTTCTGTTAAATCGTTTAAAGTTTAATAATTTACCAAATCGAAAATTAATTGTATTGTCATCGTTTGTAGATTGTCGAAAGTTATGTAATTAAAATATCCAATGTCCTACTTTGTCAATAAATGCAATTTTATGCATATTTATACGTTCTTATGAATTCTTGGTGTAGCAGAATAGCTCCTTAATGAATCACAAATGTACGTCTAGAGTAACCACGAATCGCTCAGTTAAGTGTTAAGGAATAAGAAAATTGTTTCAGAATTAGAGTAAGACTAATTTCGCCAAGCGTTTAGTCATCGGCTATCATTTCCAAGAGATGATAGGAAAGGAGTTGGTATATTTACTCTCACCTGTGTCTACGCACTCCAGACAGCAGGAGCAGTGACACAGGAAATAAACTAGATAACGTCTTACGTCGCGGCGCCCTACGCACTCCATACTCTGCCGAAGCAGAGGAATAGGAATTAACTTAATTAATGACTAGCCCTTAAGCCGTCTATGTGCTCCAGATTCTGCCGAAGCAGTGTCATAGGAAGTAACTTAATTAATGACTAAGCGTAAACCCGTCTATGTGCTCCAGATTCTGCTGAAGCAGTGTCATAGGAAGTAACTCAATTAATGACTAAGCCTCAAGCCACCTACTTACTCCAGGCTCGGCTGAAGCAGTGCCAGAGGAAGTAACTTAATTAAAGACTAAGCCTTAAGCTAATTACGCGCTCCAGGGTCAGCCGAAGGAGTTAGAGGAGGAAGGTGTCAGAGGAAGTAACTCAGTTAATGACTAAGTCTTCAGAGGAAGTAACTTAATTAACGACTAAGATCGCGGCGCCCTACGCGCTCCAGACAGTGCTGAAGGAGTGTATTGATGACTAAGTCTTAGAAACAACTTTCCTGGATCCTCCGGGGGAACTAAAAGCTTATTTAAACATATGAAATTAAAAATGAAGTAGCTACTTGCTCTTACAATGAATCAATGCTATATTAATAATATCGTTTAATCCCGTAACATCTGTTCACCCTAACAACTATGACTAGCTGACACTGATGTAAGAGGGCTGGTCCTGCGCTCAACAGGAAGAGCAGACGTGTCCGCGGCTTCCCCGATAGTTTTACCACGATACCAAATATACTTCGACTATAGTTGCATCGTCAAAGGAGAAGGTCCAGATTAATTTTATCTTGACAGTATTTAGTAACGTTAAAATGTATCGTTTCTCATGTTGATCTTTCAATTAAACGTTGACGATCTGGGGTTCTCATTAAACGTAATCAGTGACTTTCCTGGAATAAATCAAAACAGATCTTTTGAAAAGTTTTAATGAAAAGAATTTACGGGAGAGTCTGTTTGCGTGCAAACAAGGCTCGGAGCTGACCTGATAAAGTTAAGTCATGATTTACTTTGGTAAATTACTCTTTACGACTGAACTGCGGAGGAAACTTTATTTTACTAACTCGTGTTTAAGATACGACACGCGATTATAAGGTCTTACTTGACAGTCCGTAGTAAATGGAACGTGAAGTTTAAGCTCTCCATTAAATAATCATTTATTTAGATTTCAGATAATTCTATTCAAATTTGTTTTTATTGAATTATTATTTTAAAATTTTGTGATAATGCAGTCGTGATAAAACTAAACACATTGTTTAATTTCTAATGAATATTGTAAAGATGATATGTTAAAAAAGGTGTAATATGTTTTCAGGAGAATAATTATTGTTTTTGTTTCTTTTATTGAAGTCCACTTAAAGATTGAACCATTGGCGTGTTTAATTTGTTACATAAATCAACTGTAAAACGACTAACACTGTAGTTTGTTTGCTATTTCATAAACTTAGGTCTGAAAAGGCATATTAAAAATATTCATCGATCCTTTCTAAATAATCCTAGTAAATATTCATTATTGTAAAGTTTCAATTTGAAGTAATATTATTTTATGAGTTAAATAATTAATGGCTACATTTATACCAGATAGAAGATATTAGATAATGAAACGTTATTTTACAGATTTAATTAAGAATTTAATTAAAATTCATAAGTTTACATACCAGTTTCATTTAGTTGTTAAGATTTTAATTTCAATTAATAATAATGCTATATTTTACCATCGGTTTAAGAATATGTACAAAGTCTTTTGTACTGTTTTAATGTTGACAATATACAGGGTGAGGCAGACCACCCGTACAGTACGTACAATCTAAAAAAGATCAAATAGCAACCTAGGTTGTGTTGTACATCATTAGAAAGGTCTTTAAAAAATAAACATTTTCTACATTTAAAGTTTGTCTCTATCTCCAATGGTTTCAAAACTGTAGTACAAAAATAGATTTTTTAATAATTTTACTAAGTTAGTTTGAGTTAATATCAAAACCCAATGAAAAAAATGGAAAAAAGTTGGAATTTTAAGTTTAATTTCTTTTTAAATAATGTAATAAAAAACACATCAGGATTTCTATCAGTGTAACATGTTTCAAAAGCAATCCAACCGTGGTGTTCATGTTTTAACAATCCCAAATAAACGAGTTGCCCCTGGAAGAATTTTGGAACCAATTCCTTGGTCTCTTATCTAATCTCTGTTATTATCGTCTCCCTATTCAGTTGTTCTTGTGACCACGTGGTATGAGGTAGATATTAATTTAAATTTTTTAAAGTACGTAGTGTAAGTTTTGTTTGTTCTAAAATGCCGTTCTCAAATGAGGAGGGATTCCAGATGCTTATGGTATTAGGGGGATGTTTCCAAAATTACTCAGCCGCTCTTCTTTATGCCCAACATTACCCAGACTGCGAACATCACTCCAGGAACGTTTTTCAAAGACTTGCTAGTCGAGTTCATGAAACAGGTCATGTTCAACCTGACCACAACAAAGGAAAGTAACTCGCTAGACCTGTGAGAAGTGATAGGGCACCCGAAGTTTTGGCAGCCTTTGAACTGAATCCGCATGATTCTACACGAAGAGTAGCTCTTGATTCTGGTATGAGTCAAAGATCTGTTTTAAGAATCGTTCACGATCATAAAATACACCCATATAGGATGTCGTTACATCAAGAACTCCATGGAGATGACTACCTTCATAGAATGAACAAAATCCAAACTTTCACTGGAAAATTCTGTGGTGTGACAAGGCTACGTTTAAGTACGAGTAATCGAGAAGTGAACCGTCACAATATGAGATACTGGGTGTTTGAAAACCCACACTGGATGCGAGAAGTGGACAACCAAAGGTACTGGACCCTAAATACCTGGTGCGGTATTATCGGTGACAAAATTGTAGGGCCATTCTTCTTTGACGATCGCCTAGACCGAGTAGTTTATATCAACTTTCTAATCGAAATCCCTGAGAAAGTCTTACAACGTATGTGGTTTATGTACGATGGGGCACCAGCACACTACGCCGAAGATTCTCGATTAATTCTAAACGAGCAATACCCTGACAGATGGATTGGAAGATGCAGCCCTGTGAACTACCCAGCGAGATCTCCTGATTTAACGTGTATGGACATTTACTTGTTAGCTAGACTAAAAGAACTAGTGTATAAATCAAGACCAATAACTAGAGAGGACATGATGTAGCGGATAAGGGAGGCTATAAACACGATCAGTAGAGAAGAGATAATGAGAGCTGTAGATAGCTTCACCTCAAGGATTGAACTCTGTATGGAAAACAATGGGTTGCAGTTTGAGCACCAGTTTTAACTCTTCATGAGGTCAGTTACTAGGTTATTGTTGGTTTTGGTTTGATAATTGATAATTGTCATATTGATAATTTACCATGATGCTGCTGTAACATGGTAGATTTGTTTTCAAAACCAGTTTGAAGTGTTTATCTTTTTTAATAATGATAGGATACTCCTTCCTTCCATGGCACTCACATCAATGATTAAATAACAACAGGTTTTCTCCTATACATTTTGTGTAATTTAAGTGTAAAACTTTTTATAATTTCATGAGAGAACTCAGCACTTATCGTAAGACATTGTAGTTTACAGTGTTCCAATACCATTTTTAATTTTAAAAGACTTTTCAAAATTGGGTACAGTATTTTTTTTTTTCAATCATAAACATAAGAGACCAGTTTACTGTTGGAACTTTTTTTACTTACACATTGTCACTGACTTTTATAATAAATACATTGAGTAAAATTATTAAAAAATCTATTTTTGTACTACAGTTTTGAAACCATTGGAGATAGAGACAAACTTTAAATGTAGAAAATGTTTATTTTTTTAAAGACCTTTCTAATGATGTACAACACAACCTAGGTTGCTATTTGATTTTTTTTAGATTGGGGCTGTTAAGTATTTCAAAAATCTATGTATTTTTAAAATGTGTAAATTTTGGGGTAGGGTGGCATTTGATGATATTTTTCGATAAGCCGTCTCATCATTAGTTTTGAATAAAAATATCGTCTCTCTACATTTGTGCAGGTAATTGCAATAAATTTACCCACAAACCCCTGAATTTTTAACGTTTCGGTGTACCCTGTACATAAGCGGCAAGATAGGTTCAAACTTTTTACATCAAAATAATCAGTGAAGAAATACCTTTAAAATGAGGTATAACTCAACATACCTTTACATTTGAAAATTTTCCAAAAACCACCCATACCCCCCAAAAACTACCCTTTTGGGGAGTTTTAGAGATTTCAAAATAATTTCTCCAAATTCTTTGGGGTGGAAATACGGGGGTTTAAGTTGTTACGAATAATCTACCTCGTTTGGTATGGCCGCTATTGGTACTGTACGGGTGGTCTGCCTCACCCTGTATAGTATATCAATAGACTTCTTTCTTTCCAAACTTTCAAGAAAATGGATGCAAACTTAAACACAAGTGATTAGTTAATAATAGAGGATAACCCTTTGTATACAGGGCACAAGCAATGGCGTCCAAGACAACATGAAATTACTGCCGAACTCTAGCGGCATTACGTCAGAGTTGCTGGTGAACCGATATTAGTTCCTAGTATAAGTTATTGGCCGTCACTAGCGCAGTTTATGTTCAACTTCATGAACTCATTCGACAGGAGTCAACAATCTGCTCGTAGAATGTTTTGCGTATTTATAAAATATATGCTTTATCCTGTAGTTATCTACATGGATAATAAAAAAAAGGTTATATGTATCTTTTGTATTTCAAAAAAAGTATGTATTTTAAATTGCTAATCAATTGAGTAACGTTTTAAAAGAGATAGATACGTATATATATATATATATATATATATATATATATTTGCTTATTTAAACGCATATGTGACAGATACGGCCAAAATACAAAATAATTGAATCGGAAAAAAGTAAGCGCTCTGTGGTGTAATGGTAGCACATTCACCCGGCAAGTGAGAGATCCGGGTTTCGACTCCCGCGGAGCAAGTACTTTTTGCGATTCAATGTTTATTGAAATTATATATATATATATATATACATACAGGGTGAGTTTTAAGTCCCTTCCCCCCCTATATTTTTTTTAAACCGTATAAGTTAGGAGGTTTAAACTCCGTACATATTCGTTAGACCTAAATATATCTTGTTTTTCATGGTTCATTGACTCTCCACCTCCAATGGGGGACGGTCCACGAGGAGTAAGCCGAGATTCTTAAATGTAAGCATAGGTTGATATGCACATCAAATTAAAGGTCTCTGTAAGTAGAATACAATGCCGCAAACCGGACCTCAAAGGTTAATCCTAATGAAAATTACAGGGTGTTAAAATGTACAAAATAGTAATGTGCTATTATCTGCGTTTTATCGCGCAACTTTTTAAAAGTTCATTTCAAAACAATTTTTCTATTGCTGTTTATTCTTTAAAAGAAACCTTTATTTTGTTGTGTTTTAATGATTTTAAGGGATCACTGGAAGTCCGAGATCTAGGAGTTAACTAAAGGATTTAATAAGAAGTCGGTCATGTGATGTGTCGTTTAACATTGCCTTTTAACGCTGGAAACTGTGCTACAATCTGAATTAAAAAAGGATAATTCGCCAATTTTTTGTTAATAATAATTTTGTTCAGAATCTGTGGTCTGCATTTTTAAATGTAATCTTTGACATAGTCCCTGTGACGTTGTAAAAGTGAAAGTTGTATGTTATCTGGGTATTCCCAGAGACTTGTTATGTTTGGTTTCAGTTACTTGGGCCATTAAGTATCTGACCTTCTTAGTTGCAGTGTGGCTACTGACCTTGTTAGTTTTTAGTGCTGTTAAAGTTAGAAACATGTCTCGCACTCTTCAAGAAAAAAGTTGACATGGTGTTTATTTTTGGCGCTTCTGGAATAATTACCACGAAACAATGAGACGATTTAATGAAAACCATCCAGAAAGACCTGTTAACAGAACCTATTTAAGGCAGTTAATAACAAAATTTAGAGAGACTGGTAGCGTTAACTGATGCAAAACGTTCAGGCCGTCCTCCTTTGTCAGAAGAAGTTGATTTTGAGGTTCTTTGTACAGTTGTGAAAATCCTCAAACCTCTTCGAGACAAATAGCAGACAATATCGGGGTATCACAACGCAAAAGCAATAATAACCCTGAAGAAGCACAAATTTCATCCCTACAAAATTATGCTACATCACGCATTAAATGAAGATGACCCGGACAGAAGATTGCAGTTCTGTGAAACAATGGATAGACTAATTATATCAAATCCAACAACCGTAAATAATATCTGCTTTAGTGATGAAGTACATTTTACGTAAATGGTTTAGTGAATAGACACAAACTGCAGATACTGGGATAACTCTAATCCCCATGTTCACAGAGAACATCATACCCAGTATCCCCAGAAAGTAAATGTTTTGGGCAGGTCTCTTTGGTAACCACGTGATTGGACCGCTGTTTATTGACGGAAATTTAAATGGAGAAAGTTATTTACATATGCTCCAAAATAATATTCATCCATTAATAGGAAAATACAATTCGCACTAATGGTGGGGAGTTTAATCGAGAAGAAGTAAGGTTCCAGCGGGGCGGTGCTCCTCCACACTACGATGTTAATGTTCATGGTTACCTTAATGTACATTATCGTGAGAAATGAATAGGACGACGCGGGGCAATAGAATGGCCGGCACGGTCCCCTGACTTGAACCCACTGGATTTTTTTTGTGGGAACACTTGAAGTCTGTGATTTATTGTACACCACTCGCATGTGTGGAAGATCTTCGGAACAGAATTACTGAGGCCTGCAGGAAAGTAACACCAGAAATCCTAACCCCGTGTAAGGAGTGAATTTGTTAACAGACTATACTACTGTCAGGAAGTAACAGGCAATCAGTTTGAGCATCTACTACAATAAAAGGGTAAGTAACAACCTACTAGTATCGGAATCGTACAATATTAGAACCGGAATCCCTGTTGAAATAAAAATAAATGGGTCTAAAACCTTTTGTAAGACAACAATTCTTTAAATAAAATACTTACAAGGCGACACAACACATGACCGGACTTCTTATTAAATCCTTTAGTTAACTCCTAGATCTCGGACTTCCAGTGATCCCTTAAAATCATTAAACACAACAAAATAAAGTTTCTTTTAAAGAATAAACAGCAATAGAAAAAAATTGTGTTTTGAAATGAACTTTTAAAAAGTTGCGCGATAAAACGCAGATAATAGCACATTACTATTTTGTACATTTTAACACCTGTAATTTTCATTAGGATTAACCTTTTGAGGTCCGGTTTGCGGCATTGTATTCTACTTACAGAGACCTTTAATTTGATGTGCATATCAACCTATGCTTACATTTAAGAATCTCGGCTTACTCCTCCTCGTGGACCGTCCCCATTGGAGGTGGAGAGTCAATGAACCCATGAAAAACAAGATATTTAGGTCTAACGAATATGTACGGAGTTTAAACCTCCTAACTTATACGGTTTAAAAAAAAATAGGGGGGGGAAGGGACTTAAAAACTCACCCTGTATATATATATATATATACGTATAATAGATATACGTATAGATATTGTATATATATTTATATACAATAGATACATATACACATATATATATATATATATATATATATATACACAATAATAAACCTTTTCAACACTTTTTTGTAACATATATTTTTTATTTCGTACAATGTACATTTCATATTCCATGAATTCATCATTGACCTGATCACACACACACACACACATCACAATTAAATAATAATTTGTTTAACATCTGTTACCTTAAGATCTCCACACCGATGTAGTTAAATATAAATATTTTAGTCGTATTAGCAATATTTGTATACTGTGTGAATTAGAAAACTTAATGTTAACTACTGTTTACTGTCATCTTTAAAAATGTATAGATTTTAGATTTTATGTATATATATATATATATAATATATATATATATATATATATATATATAATAACAGTTATTGTAAATCAATAAATATAGTATGGTACTATAATATATTATATAGTTTGAATCTTAAACGTTAGTACAATATTCATTTACAATAGCTTTGGAGTTTTTATTTTACTCCTGATACAGACAGTAATGGAGTAACGGCAGTGATTTAGTAACAACTGTCTTATCGAATTCCCAAATCCCTTGAAATATACCTCCGTTGAACCTTTCTGAGTTGACGAGTCTTCTGCCGTAGTAGAAAATTTGTTTTTGTAATAAATTGTAAGGCTTTGATGTGTAACAGGATGTAACAGTTACGGTGTCTGTAATTATTGTTTTTATATTCATTATTATTATTATCGTAAAATAATTTATTTAAAGGAAATACTATAATTTATTAAAGCGATTTGAATGATAGAATCTAAAAAAAATACTTAGATACACGGAAGAGCTTATAGATCATTACTAACCGAATGGAGGCATAATTACAGTTACCGTAGTAAAACATCATCCCCTCCTACAAACAACAAATATTTTCTTTCAAATTGCAATGTACTTTTTAATGTTTTGACGAAACATAGAGTTCCACATTGTTTGTGCCATATATGCACAAATTATTTTAAACAGTCTATTGCAAAGAACACAAAACAAACTCTTGCATATCATAAACTTTAATTACATATTTTCGATATTTTTCATGAACTTAACATTTTAATTGCAGTCGTCACTTGTGCTATTTCAAAGTGATTGAAAATTCCAGTTGGTACTAATATTTGCATGTTTATTACAAAAACTAAATTTAAAAAATCATTTCACTTTCCTTCGTTTTTTTTAAGTCGGATCAAATTTGTAAACCTTTAATCATACTAATTTATTTTATACGACATAAACGGAGTGTCCCGTAAGGGAATTACTGTAGGATTAAAGAGAATAAATCTAGATATAAAAAACGTTATTTTATTCACAGGTAGAACAGTACTTTTTAAGATTCGTCTCCTTCAAGAGTGTAAGAAGTACAATCTGTTTTACTGAGCTAAAATTTTAATACTATATAGTTTTCAGTCAAATTCTAAAACGCAACAAGATAACTAAAAAGTACATATTAAAACCCAACATTTTTGCAGCAGTAACTACGTTTCTAATAGTTGGAGTGGAATAGTTGTACAAAAAGCGGTACTAGTATTATTTTATTCATTTTACCAGAAAAAGGAAAGTTTAGAATAAACCATGCACAGAATTTAATTCAGAAGTAGTAGAATTACACTATTTGGAAACAGCTGCTGCTACACAAATATGCTGAGTATAATATTTTAAATATTTTAAGAGAATTGCTTTACCACGAATAACAAGTTAGGTTTTTATCACGTTGTTTATAATAGAGTGTTGTTGTACATGATCCTTTCACAAACCGTAATCTTGTATTAGCACTCAGTAAGATTTTTGCTCTTAAATTTAAGAGCAACTAGATGATTATAAAAAATCTAGTTTTTTTCCCAAAAGTGACCATTTATTTTAAAACTGAGGAATATATACTGTATTTTGGAATTAGTCATTTAATCTGTTAAGAGAATTACCAAACTATAAAAAATACTTTAATTTTGGTTATATTTTATATTTATTTCGGTTCGTTTCATTTTCGAAATAAACTTTTTCTACCTGTAATTCACTAGTTATTCATTTTTGTACCTGTGTTTTTGTTGTTATTTTTTTGTATTAGACACCACCCATTACGATCTTTATTACTCTATACTGAACACCTGGTTGGTGTTTTGAAGATAAAAGCGCTTGTAACAATTAGATAAGGATTAAACTTACAGTATTGTATTGTTATCGTACATAAATGCAATATTCGCCTAAATCCTTGGAAGACTAACGATGTATCGGAAGTTCTTAATTGTAAAATATACGCCCAAGTAACGCAATAAATGACTTACGTTAATTCGATAACATATTTTAATTACATTTTCGAAGTTACATGATTTTTACTTGGAGCTTGTATATTGTACGTTTAAGACTGTACGTCGCGACACGTCTGCTGCGTCTATGGACATACGGCCGATAATAAACGAACGGTCGCCAAAACGGGTTTACGTTGAACTTAAGTATGTATTCATACTTCATAAGAATAAGTATATATTTATATCTAAATATATATTATCATGGGTAAGGGTAGAATTATTTTGTTATGTTATAATTCCCAATACACGTAATAAGTAAAAAAAACACACACACACACACACAAACATACACCCACAATGAATGTTTCAGAACTCTCGTCTGATATGTTAAAGGGTTGTTGTTATAGTAATAGTAATCTAATTTAAACTATAATTAGATTTATATATTTTTTAAGTTATGTGTGTCTGTATGTAAATTTGTTAAACATATTTTTGTTTAAAACCCTTACCAAATGCCTTTAACAAATTTTAGATAGTTTTTAATATAATTAATGTATATATATATATATATATATATATATATATATATATATATATATATATATGTATGTATGTATCATAAAAATTTCTCAACAAAAACATTCTTTGAATCTGTCACTGGTAATTACTAAATATATTTGCTGACTGGTGAAAAAACAATTGTGTACGATTAAGAGAATCTTCCCTAACCCTAAGGTTTAGTTTATGTATTCAGGTTGAAGGACGACACTTTGAACACGTATTGTAAACTATAGATCTACATCAAATTTTTATGAATTAATTTTTAACAAATTTATTTTATCGTCAATCTTGATTGATGACTTCTTACTAACATATTAAAAGCTGAGTATTGAAATATTTATATTCTGATTACAATAAGTTTTTAGCTACTTTTCTAATATTGCTAAATGAGGGGTTGCTGGTTGCCTAGTAGTCTAAGACGTTGGATTATGGATCTGATTAGAGATGGCGCAGGTTCAAATCCTTTTTGTGAACAAAACACCTTTTATTAGTACCATCGACCTTGTACAATATCGACTCTCTCCTTATTCTGTTTGATAAGATCCCCCCACAGGCCAATGGCCATAAGAGTGGGAACATTACAGCTTTACAAAGGGATTTTCCTCTTTTGATTGTCCTTTCCAAAGCCACGCACAGGATTTGTTCCAAGTAGCTCTTTATTCTTATTTTAAAGTGTGGTTACAAAGAAAAACGATTTTCTGATTCTGGTTGCTATCTATAAAAATATCATAAACAAAGATATTATTTTCGATAGATAAAAATAGCCTCATGGTTGCACAAAAACGGTCACTGTTAATAATAACCGACTGAAAGTAATTTTTGTGGAAGTAAATACTCTAAATTGCATTTTGAATAACATTTATGTATTTTGCAATATGAAAAATATCACTAATCCACAGGTGATAGTTTATAATTGTTTTATTAAATAAATAATTTTAATTGTTTCACTGAAATCTGGATCGAACAACTACGGAGCACACGTGATACCTTCATAAAAGTGTCAATATGTCTGTTATTTTCACCCGATTTTTAAGCAATATTTCATTTAATTTCTAATAAAACTTAATTCTTATACAATGTTAGTGTTTTTAGTTTCTTTATTGGAAAAAATTTTAAATAGCTGCCATTTAAAAATGGATTAATGGGAAATTTGAATAAACTTTGTTCAAATATACACTCTTAATGTTGAGATCCACGAATATTTTATTAACTATTTGTGTAAGGATTTAAAGAAAATATATTAAAACTAAAAACGTATACGTACGTACAGGTAGAACACTGAAAGTAAAATCTCCAACCATACTTGAAAATAAGTTTACTTCAACCATTAAACGACCCACTAAAATTTCCTAAAAGAGGTCAGAAATATCCTGAAGGTATATATTACTTCGTCATACATTATTTAGACTCATTCTATAATTTTTCAAATAAAATTTAATAGGGGAAACCGCGGTTCTTAAAATATAACTATTTTTTAAACACCTTTTTCAAATATTTTATGCTTTCTCATTTTTTAACTCTGGGGAGAGGGGTAGTATCATAGTAGACCTTACTGAAGATAAAACATGCTGTTTCACAGGCTGTACCCTAGTATATATTATTGGAAACTTCTTATAATGGAATAGGGACTATATTATGTCAAGTATTATGAGCCTACCTCAGTGAGGCAGACAATGGGAGGGATATATTGGTGTAATATGCTACTTCTCTCTCAAGATTCCAACAGGTTAGCTCGGTAATCTCTCCCCGGGGATCTGTGTTTCATCCCATCAACCAACTCCTCAAATAAAGTGGATTTGTGTCCCGAGAGCACATTATAATAGTCAGGCAACTCGAAAAGTCTCTACTATACGAAGAGCATTGTATCGATGTAATAATTTCTAAATGAATAATTTGAAACGTTTGACGTCATTTCATTAGAATGGTCTGATTTCCCTGAACGCCTACATTAATTGAGTTTTCGAAATAAATATTTCATATCAATAGAGACTTGTTAAATTTTGAACATTTAATCTGTTCTTTTTCTTGTATGTTTGAACCTTTTTAGACAAATGTTGTGGTTTCTTATCAATATATTTATACGGCGACTCCTATAAATTGCATGATGCCGAACACTGGTATTATTCATTTTTGAAGGCGACATTATACATTTTAAGTGCTTATAAGTGCTAAAATATTTTAACAAGGTCGGTTTTGTCTGGATTTTTAATCAAATATAACTTATAGTTTATATAAGTTGTGCTTTTCACAAATCTCTCTATCATGACAGTCTTGTCCACGAGACTTTAGAAAATGTAAAAACCTGACTTAAACTTACATTACACAGGTTTTTTTTACTTCATCTGCATTTAACGAGTTTTAAAATTGCTATTTTTGTTAGGTCCATACATATCGGAACAGTATATATAACAAAGTGCAGTCATCCATATAATTACGAGGTATCACATCTCATTTATAAGTGCGTTCTCTATAATAACCTCTTAATGATTGGACAATTGGATTTGTTTATGCAGATATATTCAAATCTGTGTTAAATAAATGAACAGATTTTAAGTAAATCCTCAATATTATGGACGTTCAGTAATCATAACATCATAACATGCCTATTGGCAGGTCGGTCTGGATTTGTCTTTCATGAAGACGTTTTTTTACTAAGCTCGTTAATCCGTTTTGTAGTATGATGTCAGCAAATATTTAGTACTTTACGGACTTCCCCTAGATCGATTACCCTGAAATAAAGGATTGCTGAAATCTCGACCTGTAAAGAACAACTGCTTGTATTTGCAGGTTTTAATTGTGTTTTTATCATTCATAACCTCTTGCTTTAGTAATTAAAAACGAAGGAGAAGCTACTATACTTCAGAAATGGAATAAAATTGGAATTATAAACTACAGAAGAGTGGAAACAAAGCTTTGTTCACATTAAAAAACAATATTGTGTAAAGTTATAAAGACTTGAATGAAGATCCGCTCTCAGGCTGCTTTTAATACGTGATCTTTTTTCCAAACTAATAGTTCCTTCAACGTTTACTTCAGCAATAGTTATGACTGTAATATACTTTCTTAACTTAATTAAAAACTCGTGTGGATGTTCCTAATGTCTATCATTACAATTTTGAGTGATAAGTATATTTGAAAGTACCTTTATATTTACAACTAAATATCTTTCAGTATGCATAAATTGTTACTGCAATAACAAAACTGATTTAACTCAAAAGTAAAGTTAATTCTTTATGTGATAGATTTTTGTCATACCTTATAAAGAAAATTATAACCATTACTTCTAAAGCGTACTTTGCTTTACATTTGTAACCTCAAGGAGTTATTGATCCCTCTACAATAAAATTGGTATTTTGTACGTTCTAAACTCGGTACGTTACATTTTAGTGTGTGGGAATTTACGTAATTATATACCGCGAACAGTATACACTACTTTAGCTGCTATTCTATTTTACAAAACTCTATTAAGAGATTAAATCCATATACAGGATATAAAATAACGAAAATTCAGTGTTACACGATTATTCAGTTATTGGAAAGTTGTCAAATATGGTCTAGATCATTTTTATAATTGAGAATGTCGGCTACACCTTTAAGCAATTTAATGGATTTAAAAATTAAGACAAATAAGATGTTGAAGAGTGCTGTAATTTGAAAATAGCATATATGTAACAACTTTAATAAATTGTATTTTTTGAAAATATATGACAAACATATTTTATCATTTTTCATACTATATAGAGCATTTTACCATTTTATGTACTAGGCATTGCATTTTTCATTTTAGAAATTTAAATTAAATACAATTTCTCTTTAGAAAATATTTTTATATAGATTTAGTTTATGCCATTCTCACCTAAATATTCACTAGAAGTATGATTAATAAATAGTAAGTAGCCTACCTATGATATGTACCAATAAGCAATTCTTGGCTTATAATCTCATGAAAGGTAGTCTAAACTAGGCTAAACTATGATCTTTAAAAGTAGTGGTAATATATAAAAAATATTTATTATATTAAAACATTACTAACTTTTTTTCGTATTTCAATACAATCAGATCATTCATATCGTCTTTTACACGATTTTTACTGAATTTAAACAGAGATTTCAAATCAAATTTTTTCCATGTATTAAGATGTATGCAGAATAAATTGGAATAAACTTCATAGATTATAAATATTTAATATTTATTTCCTTAAGGGAAAACAAGCTGCCATGGTCGTCATTACAACGATTGGGCATTACAATGAAGGCAAATGTCAAAAATGTGTTGTCTTTATTAAATATTTATGTAAATTCTTTGGTGTTGGGTTTTTTTTTTGTTAAAACTTCCCTTATAAACAAATACTTAAGTACATTTAAATAACAGATAATTGGCTCTATTCCCTATTTGGATATTTAATAAATGTATCGTCTTACAAAATTGGTTCAGGTTTGTTTATGATGCTTATTATTCCACTCATAGAAGGCTGAAGTCTATTGTTGTTGAAAACCTCTACCATTAGTTTAATGCTTGGCTCGAGACTGTTTTGAAATTTAAATAGCTCTCGTTTTAAAAGTAAGCAACAATTGAATCACAGTCGCATATGAGATACAAGGACGTGAGAACAGTATACGACCCCGGTTTAAAGCTATATATGTAGTGGTGTCGTATATCTCGCGGACTACCTGATATTTCCATGAATAATACATCGGATGAACTTCCGCCCCTGTGAAGCACATGGATATCGTTATCAACTCGTACGTTAATATGTGATGGAGGTAGATAGAGAAAGCTTAGAATCTGATAATGTTAAAACTGTATTTTCATATGATACGAAATAGATACGAAATAGGTTATAAGCAAGAAAAATAAATTTAAATAAAACTAGTGTAATCCTTTATAAAGAAATAAGCTGATTTATTTTAATAATCAGAACATTTCGAAACTGTATAAATTAAAAATAAACGTATTAACTAATGTTTTAATAATTACATTACAAATAAAATTACTTGTTTTTACATTTTCGAAAGTTTTTAAACACTCAATTCTTTATCCGTTCCTATTATATATTAGTATAAGTTACAGTTATCTATTCATATTTTGAAACTCCTTGAAAACTTTATTTACAGGCCAAAAGGATTTATCAGGTAACAAATAGCAACCTGTGACAAAACATTATTGTCTAAAATTCATAACAAAGATGACATATATTTATTATACATATCCCGAACAAAATATCTCTGAAATGTTCACAGTTGGATTCCATTCAATCTGTAGAAATTTGGTAAATGTTAACAACATTTAACATGCTGGCCAAGTCATCGGTCAGGTTCAGCTTTAGTTACTTAATGATGGTAACTCTTGTCATCAATCAACATGCCGCTAACACTGTTGTTCTGCCACCTGATTTGAAATAGATTACCTATTGTATAAAGAATTACCAACCCATTTATCTCAGTAATTACCCATCATTTACGCAATACCTCATATTAATAAATAAGTGAATGTAAAGTTTTAGTGTCTTCCAGCATTGTATATGTCTGAATGTAACAGAGTAAAGATATGTTTTTTAGTAAAGTTTTCACATTCATTTAGTAAACGATTTTATCACAAAGAGACCCAGCTTTCATTAATTTTCTACATTATGTCACTTCAAGGGAAGCAATCTGCTAAAAAGAGAGAGAATAGATCAGATTGTATACCAACATCATCAATATCTCCATTTATTGGATAAAACATTGATACAAGAAACACTAAACTGTTTAATTTTCCTAAAAAAAGATTATGCTGCACACACAATATACACAAATATGATAAATATATTTACTAAATATATATTTGCATACACATACACCATTTGTGCTCACACAATTGTAAATCATAATTATCTGCAATTAAATGCGCTTCATTTTAATAGGAGTAAAATAAAATATGATGCACATAACCCTGTGTTATTGTAATAACTTTATATGAACTTTACAAATGAACCACCATTAAAAAAACTGGAAGGATTAATGGCCAAGGCCTATGAAAAACTTCAGTATAACCATAGGTTTGAGATTTTCAGGATACATTATAAACTGTCTTTTAAATAATTGTATTTATTTTCTTCAGGAGACAACTAGATGAGCACTATTCTTATTTCTGTACACCATTAAGTTAATCCTATTAAAAGTTTAGAAAACATTACAGATTTAATGTGCTTCTAATCAACAAGTACATTACATTTAATAATGTGCAGAGCATTTCAATACAGATGTCAACAAATATTGAATTTTGTGTAACTATAAAACTCTATGTTTACCACAAAAAATCTTAGATTTCAAAGGCAAGTGTATAGTGGAGTATAAGGACCAATTAAGCAATAATATTGCTTGGTTCTGATATCCCAACAGCAGTCAGTAAACATGATAGTCCACAGAGATTCGGTTATAATTAGCTAATTAGGGCTCGAATTGCCTAAATTACTGATTTGCCAGAAGCTTCCTATCTGGTTCTATTCCATTATTAATTAGTTATGTCATTTTTATAGCTTTTAATTAAATTTGAACAAACTTATAGAAATAGTGCAATTGGTGGTGCAACTTAATTAAGAAAGATCTGAATGAAATTGCTATATTTTATTCAAATCTTTCATAATTTATTGTTTATTGCTTTTAACAGTGTCAAGCCATTCATGGTTATTAGGAAATAAACAAGACTAATACTTACTTCGATTTTCAGTAGAATATATTAAAAAATGTTGTTGTTAAGAGATTACCATCAACATTTATTTTTTTTATTTTTTGTAGTTTATCGTATACAAACCTGGAATTAATAATTCAGCCCTGAAAAGTTAAATAAAATACTAAGTGTAATTCAAAAGAAATATAAAATGTATCGGCTCTTGGAAAATGAGCGAAATAATGATATAGTTCCAGAGGGATTTAAAGGTTCTCCAAGATAATGTGTAGCGATTTACTCTCATTACATCTCAAACGTGGATTCTGTAGATTCCATATAAACTTATATAATATATATATATATATATATATATATATATATATATTATATATATATATAAGACTTCAGATAAGATTAATGTAAGATTATTATATACAATAATAATAATCTTATATTACATATATAAGACTAAGTGTACCTTTAGTGATTGTTATTAAGTTGGAATCAATTTTCACGTGAATAAAATTAATTTCACGATATCTTTTCAAAGACAATGTAAGGTGTAGAGAATATTAGTTCTCTCTCTTGTAAAATGACTGAAAACATTGACTGATATATTCATTGTTATTAAAGTTGCGCTATAAAAATTAATTGTAATTACAAAGCAACATTGTTCCGTCAGCTTCTCCTTCGATTAGCTTCTACTCAAATGTTATTTAAGGTCTGAAAAAGTATAACAATACAATATTTCAATATAAAATGTAATAATATTTCAGACGTTGAACCATGAGTTTGGAGGGTTTTGGGTCTGTAAGTGGGTTACAAAGTCAACCTATGTATGACCTGTCCATTAGAGAACCGCAACCTAACACCTACGCTATGTTCTGTATATGTGTGATTCTTCTTGATGAGAGCAATTTTAGTTATTAAGCGGGAACAGATAGATATCTATTCAATGACCTCAAATAAAGATTGCCTATGAACTATCACGAGGTTAAGTGGTAGAGACGAGGTTAAGTGGTAGAGAGGACTTTATAGTCCTAACTTCGCCTCTAATAAAGACATTTTTCATTTCATTTCATCACTATGAACCCTACAAAATATCTTTTCGTAACATAGTGGGAGTGTGTTCGTTGAAAAGTACCCAATAACCTAGAAGATGCCAGTTATCTGTCTAGAAATGTAATCTTATTGAGTCCGTTCTCCAGGTACTTATCGATATATCTTTTATTTTCCCGTTCATTTCTATTCCATTTGTTATTTTTACATGGTTTTATAGTTGATAACCGACGAATGTAATCACGTATAATATCAATCGACATATAATCACTTATTTTATTTTTTTAATGGTTAGAATAAAGATCCAACTTAAAATGTAACTGAAATAAATCGTCTTCTTTGGTAAGTTTATTCACTGTTTATTCCGAAAAAATACTTTGTGAGGGTGACCTGTAGCTTCCTGACACTATTTATTAACGTCCACAAATGCTGTGTTCATATCGAGATACGAACCCCTCTGGGTGAATAAGGTGAGACACCAGCTAAACCTTTTTGTCAAGGGTGTGAAATATCTTTCACCACTATTGGTTGAAAGATATTTGATTTAAGAATCTAACTTTCTACGTTATCAATGAAATGCAAATCAATGGTCGTATCGTTTCTCATGTTGATGTTTCAATTAACCGTTCAGGATCTGGGGTTCTCGCTAAAAGTAATCAGTGATTTTCCTGGAATAAATCAAAACTTTTTTTGAAAAGTTTTAATGGAACGGATCCACGAGAGGGTCTGTTTGCGTGCAAACACCGCTTGAAGCTGACCTGATAAAGTTAAGTCAAGTTTTGCTTTGGTAAATTACTCTTTACGACTGAACTGTAGAGTAACTAAATCGTGTTTAAGAGAAGACACGCGATAACAAGGTGTTACTAGATGGTCTGGAGTAAATAGAACGTAAAGTGTGAATAATAATGTATTTATATCTTAGATAAATCTATCCAAAGTTGTTTTTATTAAATTGTTTTATTAAATGGACAAGAAATTGTTAAAATCTAGGAAGTATTGTTAATTCTCGGTCTTTAAAAGTGTAATATCTTTTCAGGAACAAAATTAATGATTTTGTGACTTTTTTGAACTCTACATTATGATTGAACTGTCTATTTAATTATTGCCGTGTTTAATTTATTACTAAAATTTACTATAAACCATCAATCGCTGTAATTTGTTTGCTATTTCATAAACCTATGTCAGAAGAGGCCTATTTAAAGGAACCCAAAATCTATCCGTTCTAAAAAGAGAAATGTTCATTGTTATAAATTTTTCAAATATAGATATATCGATATTTTTGCATTTACGTAGTTTTCTGAGTTAAATAAATAATTGCTAAATTTATACCAGGAAGAAGATGATAGACAATTAAATGTGACTCTAAATTTCATTAAAAATGAATTAAAATTAATCACTATGTCAATACCAGTGTAATCGAGTTTGTTTTAAATTTAATTGTAATTAAGATTGACGCTATACTTTATCATAGGTTTGATAAAAAATATAATTCTGTAGTAGATTCTAAATATTGGCACTTAAATTCATTTAAATTTTGTTTTTATTTAAATGAGAATAATCAACAAGTTCCATAACAATAAAATGTTGCTATCCGAACTGTAAAGAAAATGGAAGGGAACTTGAACATAATTGATTAGTTAATAATAGATTATAACCCTTTGTATACAGAAGACAAGCAATGTGACCCAAGACAACACAAATTTACTACCAAACTCCAGCTGCTTACGTCAGAATTGCTGGTGCACCGTTATTAGTTCCTTCAGTTCCGTTATTAGCATAAGTTATTGGCCGCAATATAGCTGCTATATGTATCTTATCTATATAGATATATATATATATATATATATATATATATATATATATCACATTCTTGTGCAATACAAGTATTATTATTGAAATTGAAAAGTAATTTTTATAGTTTCAGGTTGGTTGTGTATACTTCAAGTAGGAAAAGGTATTAACACTCTAGATAAAATATAGTTTATTGTGTAATCACTACGGTCTAACAAAACTGAATGTTTTACATTTTCATAATTTAGACTAACTTTTAGATTACAGTGTGTATTGTCATTTATTTGCATGTGATTTTCTTTGTGAATTTTCTTTAAGAAATATTTGTTTAGTAAAAGGTATAAAACGTATATGATTACCGAAATTGAAAGGTTTTAAAGACTAAATATATAATATATTTACAGATAAAACAAGCTTTCAACAAGGCATACACAGCATAAGGAAAAAGTTAAACTAATAGAAGATATAATAATATATTAAAACAGTACATAAATTAAAGAGTATTTTCGTTAATATGATTTTTAAATCATTTTTTAAGATTCTAATTTTTGAAAAAATATCTCATCAACAACTTATTTAATCTGGAAATACTGGTAGAGTATTTTGTAACAAAATGTGTCCAACAATATTGTATAGTTAAGATAATTAAGAAAATTAAGAGATGGTCCTAATAATGGTTTGAAAACTTCAATAAAATACTAAATTGTTATTGTTACGTGTACAAATTACAGTGATAAAATAAATGCCCTAAAGTGAAGAAGAAAGGGAATATCAATATTTCAGTGTAAAGGTAAATTATCACGTTTATCAAAACCGAAAGATTATTGTGACGTAATAGGAAACATGTATTTATCGTTTATCCTACAGTTTTAATCCTAAACTTCTATAAAATATTCAATTATAATAGCTTTGATATTTTTGTTTTACTGCTAATGCAGGCAGTAAAGGAGTAACGGCAATGATTTTGCAGCGAATGTCTTATCGAATTCCCAGATCTCCAGACACTTGTATATCTACGAAGAACCTTTCTTGAGATGAAGAGTTTTATTCCATTGTAGAAAATCCATTTTTGTAACAAATTGCATGACTTTGAGCTTCAAAATAATCTAAAAGTTACGGTGTCTGTAACTGTTTTGTATAATATTCTTTAGGTTTTTATTATTGTTATCATAAAGTAAATGTTTTGAAAGGAAATCCAATCTATGAATGATAACCTTTTTATAATAATAGCCTATAGAAGAAATACATAACGTATTGTGTCTTAAATAAACGAGAGCTTTAAGGTCCTACTAACTGCATATACAAGTTGCAGTTATCGTATTCAAACCTCCTGCCCTCGTATATAAAGAAGAACAACACATGTTTTAAATGTAATGTACTTGTAATGAGGTACCGCATTGTTTGTGCCATATATGCACAAATTGCGTAAAATGGCATTTTAAATTATGTGAATCATACAATTTTGCATATCATAAACTGTAATTATATAATATATTCGATATTTTTTTAAACTAAACATAAAATTGTACTGAAATCATTTTGTGCTGGTTCAAATTACCTAATATACCTGAAGTTCATAGTTGTAGACAATACGCTCAACATCTGTGTATCGGAAGTAACGCAAGACACTGCTTACACTTATTTCATTACATTACATTTACATATTAGATTTGTTAAAGTTAGATGATATTGAAATTTGGATAATTTACGTTTCAGATTGTACATCGTCGCACGTCTGATTCATCTAGTGTAGGATAAAGGAGCCCTTTGAACACTTATCTTTAATTATCTTCATTAAAATTTAACAAAATACATTTTTTTTAATTAAAAATTTTAAACATAATGTATTCCGTTTTCAAAAAGTCTTAGCTACTATTTTGTTATGGTTCTAAATTAGGGGAGTGCTTGTACCAAGCGGTCTAAGACGTAAGATTTTGGATCTGAGTTAGGGATAGCGCAGGTTCAGACCCTGTCTGTGAACGAAGCACTTTTTATCAGTATCATCTATCTTGTACTGTCTACTTTCCTCCTCCTTATTCTGTTTTATAATATCCTAACAGGTTAATGGCTCATGAGGCCGGACCTCATGGAAAATAGGGATTAATAGGAAATTGTCTTCTCTAGTAAAAACAAAAATCTAAAAGCTAAGCAATAGTATTAACTCTAAAAAGGCCGCTTTATTTAATAATAATAATATAATATATATTTAATAGTATAATAATAACAATCGAATGAACGATATATTTATTTCAATAAATACACTCAAGTGAGTTTTAAATAACATTTATTTCTATTATAAACAATGCCACTCATCTACATTTTATTATTCATAAGTGTTTGTTGACACGTAAATAATTTAAATTGTAGCGCTGAGATCTAACTCGAGTAACTACGGAGCAGAAAGGGTAGGACCTTCACAAAATTTTCCATATTACGGTTACTTTTTACTCAATTTACATTTTATCGTTGGATTTGTAAAAAATTTAACACAAAAATTATTCTTATAATTTCTTTGGTTTTGATTATTTTACGTCAACAATTTTAAATGCCACCATCTATCTTTAACTGGATTGATTGGAAATCTCGTAATACATTTTAAAGGGACACTGTTATTGTTGCATATATCCATGCAAACTATAGTACATTTATGTGTAAGAGTTTTAAAGAATAATATGTTTTTATTTTTTTTTTAACATACGTACATACAGGCAGAAAACCAAAAACTTATAAATCCAACCATATTAAAAAACGAGTTAAGACTAAAAAAAGGAAAAATGTTCTAAAATACCCGACACGAGTTCTGAAACACCCTTTATATATGTTAAGTCAAGTATACATTCTGGAGTTTATTCTATAATTTTCCAAATAAATGTGTAAGAGGGGATATCGTAGTTTTTAAAATATAGCCATGTTATCTCAAATTTCCCTTAAAATACTTGTACTTTTGCTCATTTTTAATTGTTGGACCCCAATGTTATAGGATAAATGAACATTAAAGCAACTGTAGATAAAACATGCTTTTTCGCCGGATTTACCTTAGCATATTATATTTTTTATATGAACTTGTGACTATATTATGTCCAGTATTATGATCCTACCTCAGTGAGGCAGACTATGTGAGAGATATATTGGTGTGATATGCTACTTCTCTCTCAGGAATCCAACAGGTTAGCTCGGTAATCTCTCCCCGGGGATCTGTGTTTCATCCCAACAACCAACTCCTCAAATAAAGTGGATTTGTGTCCCGAGAGCAATAGTCAGGCAACTCGACAAGTATAAATTATACGAAGAGTATTGTACCTCTCTGTGTGAGCTTTTTGTGTTACTGTATGGCTCTATAGAAAAGAACGATGTATAAAAGTTCTATATAAATCATTTCATTAGATTAGGCTGATTTACCTAAAAATCTCCATAAAATTGTGTTTTCGAAATGAATATTTCATATCAGTAGGGTTATTTAAAAATTATTTAAATTAATTTATATCAAGTTTTTTTTTTAATTCAAGTCTTTAAAAACTATCAAATATGGAGTTTTAATTTATACTCATAATTATTTCTGCATAAAAAAGGCAAAGCTCAGTCATTTGGATTTAGCCCCTAAAAGATCAAAAAAAATTCCAACTTCCAAGTAATTTGATACACACTATATAACTAGAATAGAAAAACAAAAGCATTTTGTAAATGTCGTGTTTAGCTCCAGTTCACCTTATTCTTAGTGTCTCTGATGCTGTCACAGACTTGACTCCTGGAATCTAGAGTCATGTTCGTCTGAAGAGATCCAAAAAACTGATACTATTTTAAAGATCCATAGATAAAGTTATCCATAGAAAGTGAAGTCGTTCATAAATCTACGACGTATCGCATTTTAAGTGTTAGTGATCGTACTTAACAAAATACTTCCGAGATCATACCTTAATCGTGATCTCTGAAATAATCTTGAATTCCTCTCAGGTGATACTTTTAAAATGAAAAATCTGTCTTGAAAAATAAGTTTGTAAATACATGTACAAGATTTAAGATCTTTCAATAGTCATAAACTGCCTTGTAGCTGATTTGCTCGGATTTCATTTTTTTCACGAACCTCATTAAACCGTTAAATAGTGTGATATTTGCAAATATTTGAGTTTATTAAGGACTTCCTCTAAACCAATTACTCTGAGATGAAGAATTCCTGAAATCTTTACCTGTCAAGAGATGTTGAAATTGTAATATCAAGCTCTAGAGGTCACAGAGATTGAGCACAGACTATCATATATGTATGCCTTTAGGCACAATGTTTTCTTGATTGCATTAAAACATGTAATATTTTATTATGGTCAAGTTTTATATTTAAACGTTATATACAAAAAGATAAGAGAATGAGGTATGAACAATGATGACTGGTAGAAGCGCTACATTTTTCAAAACAAGCCATCCAGTTGATTTTGGAAATATCGACTGAATCCTTACAAATAATTAATTACTTAAATGAATTTGTGTTTCGCAGTGCAATGTAAAATATATCGCTGCTTTGTACGTTCTATTCTCTGCAAATCCTTTATATTGCAGTTTCCTCTTCGTGGATTTCCCTCCAATATAAGTTGTTTTTGCTACACGATCTATATTGCCGTTTCTAACTAAACTACTGTACTGCTCGTATTGAATTCGTAGAAGTGGCTAAAAACAGTGGTGTATGTTTAACACTGATTATATCTGTGCCTTTTGTCCCTGTGACCGTTTCAAGGTTGACATGGATGTTATTTCTTCAGTTAGACCTATGATTATAATGGATATGGAAGATTTACGAACATGTTTTTCCTTATCATTACAGTATTTTTCTTTATGTGTTTTTTATCACTTCTAAACTCTTTTGTTATAGTGTGTAGAAAATTAAAGTGGAATCTACTATCCTTGAGAAAGCAAATAAATTGTGAATTATAATCTACAGAAGAGCGGAAATAAAGATTTGTTCACAATAACTAACAATATTTGTCAAACTTACGAGGAATTCTGTGAAGAACAGCTCTCAGACTGCTATTAATACGAAATATACTGTTTTCAAAACTACTAGTTCCTTGTTTAACTTCATTCAGTAATAATTATAACTATAATATTAAACATAAACTAAAATTAACTAAAAAGTTTGTTGGTTTATTTTTTACGTGATTAATGTTATCAAACTTTATGAAGAAAATAATTTTTTCCAAAACAAAAGGTTTTATAATTAAGTAACTAACATTACATATTAATCATAGTTATTGTGTTAAAAATTTTGAACCTCGAGGAAGCATATGATCTCGCTTCAATAAAATTTGCCTTCTTTACGTCTTAAACTCATTACATTTTACTACATGACTAATATGCATACATAAACTAATATGCGTATTTACGAATTTATATTTAGGGACAGCGAGGACGGAAAACACTACTTTGGCATCTCTTCTTCATGACCAATCTCTATTAAGAGACAACATCAGGATGCAGGAGATACAATAACTAAAAAAATTAAACTATTACAAAATTATTCAGTCGTTTGAAAGTTGTCAAATATAACATAGATCATTTTTATAATTGATTATGTAAATTTTTAAACCATTTGATGAATTTAAAAATTATTAAAAATAAGATGTTGAAGAGTACTGTAATTCCAAAATAGGCAATTTGCGTTAAAATGTTATCCAATGTAACCCAAACTTTTCATCACTTCATATACTGTTTGTAGCACTACACAATAATACAATTTTAAAACTTAAATTTCTATTTTTATATTTATATTCTATACTGATGTGGTTTATACCACTCTCAACTAGTGAACTATAGATGATGAATAAATTACAAGTAGCCTACCGATTATATGCCAATAAGCAATTCTTGTTGTATAATCGTGTAAAGGGTTAGTAAAACTATAATCCTTAAATATGGTTTAATTTTGTTTAGCTTTAAACATTATTGTACCTATTTTCCGTATTTCAACATAATATGGATGGTCTCCATATAGTTTTTATCACGATTTTTGCTAAATTTAAACTGAAAATTCAAATCAATTTTTAAGTGTGTGTTTTACATATGTAATATATCAACATATATGCAGTGTTTAAAATTCTAATGAACTTACAAAAATTAAAATATGTAATATTTCCTTGCTCAAATAATTTATTATTTTGGTTGATTTGAAAGGGAAACAGGATATAAGACATTTTCCATTGTTGACGTTACAATAACGATTGGGTATTAACACGGTGGCAATGTGAAAAATCCTGCTTTCCTTAATAAACATTTTACGAACGTTTACTTTGGATACGAACGTAAACACTTTAACATTTACATAACAAATATTTAACCCTATTTGGATAAATATACCTCCATAGAAAATATATCAGGTTTTTTAATTATGCTTACTATTCCACTTATAGATGGGCATTTTATTACAGTTTTTGGAAAATATATTACTGGATGTTCCAACAAACTCCGATTGCTCAATTAAATCTAATATTGTAAAACCTCTCTAGCATGTGCTATAGGCTATAGACTTATGTCAATTTAAATTGTTCTAGTTTTTACAATTCACAATGTATGCAACAATTGAATCACAGTCGCATATGAGATACAAAGACGTGATAACAGTATCGTATGACCCCGGTTTAAAGTACGATATGTAGTGATGTCGTATATCTCAAGATCTACCTGATAATTTATATGAATAATTCATCGGATGAATTTCCACCCCGGTGTACCACATGGATATTGTTATCAACTTATACGTTATGTGATGGAGGTAGATACAGGAAGCTTAGAATCCGATAATGTTCAAACTGTATATTCACACGATAATTGTTTGAATAAATGTTGGCTTTATTGTTAAATCTAGACATTTTTGTTTTACGTTAAAATGTTTGTTTATGACAAATAATTGTTCAATGAATCTGTTTTCAGCCTTTTCTTAAGAATATTTTTAATTAAGGGAGGGAATATAGTTCTATATATAGCCTACACGCTATAATTCACTTTGTTACTCTCAGTAAGTTAAATTGGGGTTTAATTGACTTATTGAATTATTGTCCGTTAACTTAATTGACGTATATGTCGGATAGTACTTTTTTATAAATCCTATTGAAATAAATTAATAAATAACATTAGATAAATAATTATTTATAATCAACAAGGCTGTGGGAAAATATATATTTTAAATAAAACTTGTATAAACCATTATACAGAAATAAGCTAATATTAAGTTGGTTAATTAATTTTATACCTATCAGCTTATGTTCACTTGGTAAGTGGATGGATAATAAGTGCCACGTAATAAGCTATTAAAAACCGAAATCACATTTATAAAATTAACATTTTAACTTTGAAAGCCCATGGCAATAAGCCTTATATTCGAATGTATTAAAAAATCATAAACGTCACAGCTAGCGTGTGTGAGCTTTCTTTGCAAAGATTCATATTAAAATATAAGTTTAGATAGCAAAAACTTTTGGACAAAATTCAAAATATTATATTAATAATGTTATTAACTCCACTTATAGGGTTATCTATATTAATGTAACAAAAGTAACTAAAACCATTTTAAAAATCGTTTTATTGACATACATATTTATTTATTTAGACGTTAATGTACACTGAAGATGGTTAAAACCCGAAACACGTGTACGTCAATAAAAAGATTTTTAAAAGGGTTTTAGTTACTTTTATTACATTAATATATATTAATAATGTATACAGTGTGTCCACAAAGTCATTCTCACACGATTAATTGATTATAGCTATTCTATAATTGACCGCAGGTCTATGAAACAGATATAAATTGAAACAGTTTTTTAAAGTTTTTTTTTATTTAGCTGGATTCCCGTTGTCCTCGTCTTTCACTAATTTTTAACGAAAACATAGATAAAGACAACTTTGTAAAGAAAAGTTCAGTATATTTTGTGCCTATAAAAGATTTATGAGAACTGTGATTTCAGTTCAACGTGAGTATCTTCGAGTGTTTCATAAAAATCCCTCAGACAGATGCATAATTTATTGATGGAATGACATTTAAGGAAATAAACAGCGCATTGGACAAAACGCGGACAGACTATAAACAAGAGATCAAACCGTCAAAAATGTTTACAACCGTTTTGTAACAAGTTAAAAAATGTTTGATCGGCAACGTGGATGTGAGTTGATTGTCCCTAAATATACAGTTCACAAGATTTTGAATAAAAGACGTAAATTTAATGGTAAAACCTCAACTATTGTATGCTGTGAAGCCAGAAAACCAATGAAAGAGGTAAGACTTTGTTGTTATTCCGCATGAAAATGTACTAGGTCAGTATTTTACAAATCGAATTGTTTTTAGTGTTGAGGCTACCTTTTACTTGTCTGGAAATCTGTATCATCATAACGTTCGTATATTGTACAATAAGCAACGAATCAGAGCTGCGATTGAATCACTTACTCCATAAGTCCTAATAAAAATATGGAAGGAGGTCAATGTTCGCCTGGACGTCTACAGGACAAATAGATATGCTTACGTTGAGCTGAGGTAAACTGACAAATAACTGTCTAATCCTAGTACTCTTTACTCCTTTGTTAATCTCATTCTTGTGCTGTATATATTTTGGAAAATAAAGTTATTTAAAAGTGTAACAAGACTTTGTGGACACACTGTATATTAAAATTGCTTGATATACAGCACAGAAATACTAAAACTTTTTGAATTTATATATACTCTTATATAAATTAGACGCTATCAGTTTATTTTATAGTTGAAATTTATTCTCGTGCTTGGCAGTTTTCGGAATATAACCGTGAGCTAAAAAAGTAAGATTGAGCTAATCCTTTACAGATAAATAGTATGTTTTGTATTAGAGAATACCTCATATGAATAGAGATTTTATTATGTAATGTTTATTTTAACAAACATAACTTTTCAGAATTTTATAAATTAAATATAAATATGTATACTTATATTGGTAAATTACATTAGAAGAAAAAACACTTGATTTATGGCTGATTTTTTACAATCTATTCCTTTAATAATTATAGATTAGTTCCTGTGAAGTTTAGCAAATAATATATTACATTCCTTGAACATTTATTTACAATCCAAAGTGATTTATTGGTTACCGAATTACATTTCCCTACGATTGTAAACACTTCTCTTTAAAAATCAAAACAAAGTTGACATACCTGTAGATGTACATATTATACATGTCCCGTACACCAGTATCTGCCAAATTTTCACGGTTGAGTTCCATTCAATCTGTTGACATTTGGCAAATGATAACTAAATTTAACACGCTGGCCAAGTCATCAGTCAGGTTCAGCTTTAGTTACTTAATGATGGTAACTCTTGTCATCAATCAACATGCCGCTAACACTGTTGTTCTGACACCTGATTTGAAATAGATTACCTATTGTATGAAGAATTATCAACCTATTTATCTCAGTAATTCCCCATCATTTATGTAATACCTCATATTAATAAATAAATGAATGTAAAGTTTTAGTGACTTCCAACATTGTATATGTCTAAATGTATCAGAGTAAGATATGTTTCAAGTAAAGTTTTCACGTTAATTTAGTAAACGACTTTATCACAAAGAGACCCTGCTTTTATTAATTTTTTACATTCTGCCACTTCAAAGGGGAGCAATCTGCTAAAAGGAGTGAGAATAGATCAAATTTTATATCATCATCAGTATCTTCAACTGTTGGAAAAAACATTGATACAAGAAACACTAAACATCTATCACAGCTATTAAAATTATATATTATATATAAAATTTACAGTCAGATAAATAATTTCCTACTATTTAATTTGATGTTTCCCCACCAATCAAAAATTATCAGCTGATAATATTAATGGTATTACATCTTATATTCTCATCTGCTAACCAAATAATATTTTTAATGTGGTTTGGCAACTTTTAATACTGAAATCTATCACAATTCACAACTGAATTTATAAAACACTTAAAGATTTCCTAGGTACATAGAAAATATCTACTATGGTATAAATGCTACGGTTTTCATCAAAACAGATTGCAGAATTTTAATGGTGTTATGAAAATCCTCCTACAGACGATCAGCTCGGCAGTGGTTAAATAAAGTACTTATTATTACGAACTTTTGAAAAATTGTAAATGTTAGAGCTACATCTACTCCCTTGAGTTTATGAGTAATCGACCACGATCCACATTAGTAATATCTAGTACTTGCTCGGATATTTTGACACTTATCATGTTTCATTGCTACTGCATCGTTCAATGTATTATAATAAACCATTTGGATTTTTGGGCAAACATAAGATTTATTATCAATTGACATCCAATTTTTTTGTTTTCCAAGGCATGGTCTCCATTATTTATAATTTTCCTACACACAAATTATGATGTATACATATATACGATAAAATATTTACGCTATGTATTGGTATATTCGTACACACACACATACGCACGCACGCACACACAAAATGTTAAATAATATTTTTTTAAGTTACGTTTTCTAGATTTCAATCGGATTAAATAAAATAAAGTAAGATTTCAAGGGATAGCTTATTCAGGGCATGGGCAGACAGTCGCTACGTTTATTTAGCACCCCCTTTCGGATATTTCCATCTTTAAGGTTACAAAAATAAAACACTGTGTTTTCAGGATTGGATTATTCCTCATAATAAATGTTTAACAAAGAACTAATGTTTCATCCACATGTTTATAAACATGAACAGGTTTATAAAATCTGTTTGGACTTTATGAAAGTTTAATGTATTCTATTTACGGAATTAAAAGTGCATAAATTAAATATATTTAATATCTTTATTAATTAAATAAATGTTATTTTTATTTTACAATTTGCAAAGCCATTACATCTCTTGAATTAGTATTTTTTATTACAGTTGCTAAACTATTCATCTGTAAAGTTGGTGTAACTTATAAACGAGTTAATTGGATGGCATGATAATGTTTAGATTTTTTATGCTTTCCGATATTAATAACATATATGCAGCGGAAAATGTGAATGTATCCTAACATCAAAAAGTAACATAAAACCGTATTACTCTAAGATAACAACATACTCTCTCTAAATATATAATGAGAGTAGAAATGTGTAATAATGTTTTGAGTTTAATGTTATTTTTAAAGAGCTTTTCGTACTATTAATTCATTTTAAGTTAATCTGGACAAATAATTTATTTACTTAAATCAGATAACATAAGGGGGAGGGGGACCGCGCAACAATACTAGGGCCTCCAAATTTGTAAATCCGGCACTGACTTCAGGAGACAAACGAGATGGAAAATATTGTTCGGCCAGTCAACTAGTGAATTACCACATTCAATAATATGCAGCACTTTTCAATATTAGTATCAACAAATATTAATTGACGGAACTATGAAACTCTATTTTTAGAATAAAAGATTTTAAAGTTCAATGACAAGGGTTTGAATGCTAATTAAGATCTTCAAGTAAACATTAATATAGCTTGCTTCAGATATCCCAACAGCAGTTCATGATGCATGATATTCCACAGAGATTCGGTCATAATTAGTTAATTAGGGTTTGATTTGTTTAAATTACTGGTCTACCAGAAGCGTCCTACACGGTTTAATTTTGTCATAATTCAGTTATGTAATTTTTCTAGCTTGTAATTAAATTTGAAACAAATAGTATAATTTACGCAATTTGTGTTGCAACTTATTTAGGAAACTTAAATGTTAGTTAAAGTCTGGAAAATGTAAATGTAAAATATATAAATATTTAAGATGTTATACTACGAGTACATATTGTTGGAGGTCTTTGGGGTCTTGGGGATATATAAATTCGAAAGTATGAATGTGATCATAGACTGTGGGATTTATAGTGTACCTACAACAAAAGGTTAACTGCATTATACTCTGTTGGATGCGAAGGATAACTCATGATTGACGGTTCTTGACTTTATCTAGAAACAATGAGCCGATTACTATTACAAAATCTATATCTAAAATATATTGTTAACTCTAATCAATCAATTTAACTAAAAATATAAGTAGACTATTATCTTGGCCAAATATACATCTTTCTATTACAAATACATTATTTCAATAAGACTGTTTAGACTGAAGTGTTCAAGAGTTTGTTCTGTTTTGGCGATAATACAAATATTAAGACTGATACTGCAGATCGAAGGTACTTGGCTAGAATTAGAATATTAGTGTCGATGGGAAATGTAGACTATTTGTGTTATATGTCTATAAATAACAAAATCGAATAGTTGACAGCTACTTATACATTCTTCTAGTGATGCGTTAAATCAAAGGAATAATATTAATGTAAAATCCTTTTGACTGAGTAATATTCTGTGGTACAGTCAAGGGCACTGCTTTAAGATTTCATCAAGACCTCAAAATCTGAAAACTCACATATCCTATTTTATTCCATACAGTAGCAAATATTGCAGTGATCTGATATGTAGCTGGATCCGCATAACCTATTGTTAGTTATATCTGGCCCTTTACCCTTAACCTGCAGTATCCCCAAGACCTATCAAATTTAAGTAGCAGTCAATGTTACTACGACCTAACAATCCTCAGTCGTCGTTAGACCTTAACATTATAACTATCATTAACATTCAATATAATGAAAACGTAAGTAGGCATTATATTTTAGACTCCCTTAGTATCCAACAATATACAGTCCTAGTTAGGTCTTTATATTATGTTAATAAGTTATTTAAATTCAACAATCTTAAGTTACAGCCACCTTTTAAAGTTATTCAGATATCACTCACGGGTTATCTACCCAACGTCACTGAATTCCGACAGTATGCCCTGTTTCAGCTGTTATTTTCATTATAGATATTTCAAAAAATTGTTTTTTAATATATCACAAAATCTTAATATATAATGTAATCTCGACTGCTTTATAACAGGGAATGACAGAAGAACAAATAAAGTCCCAGTTTTCATTTCATTTTACGACATTGTGTCTGTATGTGTGTGATCTTTTTTGATGAGACCAATTAAGCGTAGTAGAGTTATTAAGCGGAAGAGATAGATAGATATGCAAAGACCACAAAAAAGGTTGCCAATGAACTATGGCTATGAACCGTATGAAGTATGTTCTCATAACATAGTGAGAGTATATTCCCTGAAAATTACCCAATAACTTGTCAGATTTCTGTAAAAGAAATGAATTTCTACTATTTCTATTATATTTATTATTTTTACTTTCTTGATAACCACTTATGAGTTTGAGTTTAATCACTTATAATCATAATCACTTATTTTATGTCATATTTAAGATAAATATAATAATAAAAATCTAACGAAAAACTAAATGTAAAGCGGTAAGACACACTTTTATTATATTACTGTGTGAATGATTTTTAAATTAAAAAAGTACTTGTATTGTATTTGTTAATTACTGATATTTATTTCACAGTATTTTTATTGGATTTTACTCTTTATCACAAAAATACATTACGTAGTGCTTACGTAATGTAAGCACTTTTAACCTTTTCATACTTACGGAGTTTTGAGAATTAGCGATCAATAGACGTGTATTCAACTTGAAAACTAGAATGTTCCTGTCATCTTACTATCAAATGTTTATAGTATTCTCGTTAAAACAGTTTCGCTTCATTTCTTACCCTCTACCCAACCATTTTTGGTAGTATGATTTTTCACTGCTTATTGCGAAACCAACTTTGTGAAGACGACCTGAAGCTTCACTTAACTATTTATTAACGAACTAAAATGCTGTAGTAATGCTAAGATTTGGCTCCGTATATCTGAGCTAAATAGTAAGATACTATTTAGCTTAGTTTTTGTCTTATTGAACATATTAAACAATTGTAAAGAATTAAAATCTTACTCTTGTCTACTTTATTTGATTGTAAAATGAACCATCAAAAGTACCGCAGTGTGCTGTATATAAAACGCTAAGTCCGTACTGGAAATCGGATTAATTGCGGAAGAGAGTATTGTATTTATCAGCGCCCTTTCTACGCCTTCTTTCTTCCTTGTGTCCTTTCAATTGTTACATATATTTTAATTTGTGTCACATAAGTGTAACATTGTTTCAAATCCAGGATTAATTAGATGTCACTATAAGAGTATTGAAAGACATTTTATTTACAAATTCAAATTTCTACTAACGAAATGCAAATGTTTGTACGGTCATATAGTTTCTTACTATAGTTAACCGGTGGGGATCTGGGGTTCTCGCTAAAAGCAATCAGTGACTTCCCTGGAATAAATCAAAACAGATCTTTTGAAAAATTTTAATGAAACGGATTTACGAGAGAGTCTGTTTGCGTGCAAACAAGGCTTGGAGCTGACCTGATAAATTTAAGTCCTGATTTACTTGGGAAAATTACTCTTTACGACTGAACTTCGGAGGAAACTTTATTTTACTAACTCGTGTTTAAAATACGACACGCGACGATAATAACTTACTTGAGAGACCGGGGTTAATTGAACGTGAAGTTAACTCTCATTTAAATAATCATTTATTTATATTGCAGATAAATTTACACAAATTAGTTGTAATTATATTTTGTTTTGTTATACGCTTACAGATTTGACCAATCTTTTCATATTATTGGCGTATTTAAATATTACGTAAATAAATTTCAAATACCAAAATTAGGAGTTTTTTGCTAAGCCAAGGTCAAAGGCCAATGAAAAGATATTTAAAAACTATCCATTCTAAAAGAAAAAACTAATAATTATCAATTACGTAAAAGTTTCAGATTGAATATTTTCATATTTTAAGTGGACATAAAAAATTATCTGAGATAAATAAATTATTTCTAAATGTATATCAGTGAGAATATATCAGATAATTTAATATTACTAATTAACTTAAAATTAAATTCCGTTTTCCATTTAGTGACGTACATTTAAATTAAGATTTGATGCTGTATTTTTCATCGGCTAAAGAACATGTACAAAGTCTTTTACAGTTTCATAAAGTATGTACTGAAAATTTACTGAAATTATTAAGAAGGAGCATAACAATAGTATCTTTACTCACCAAACTTTCAAGAAAAATGATAGACTGGAAAAAAAAGAGATGGAAAATGGAAACACAATTGATAAGTTAATAATAGAGGATAACCCGTTGTATACAGAGCACAAGCAATGCAGCCCAATACAACATGGATTTACTACTGAACTCTAACGGCATTACGCCAGAGTTGTTGGTGAACCGATATTAGTTCGTAGCATAAGTTATTGGCCGTCACTAGCGCAGCCTAGGTTTAACTCCATGAACTCATTCGGCAGTAGCCAACAATCTGCTCGTAGAATTCTTTCAAAGGACGTTTAAAATTACAATTTTTCAAACCAAAATAACTTTTTTAACTGTGATAAAAATAATCATACCTATATCAAATTGAGTCACTTAAACAGTGTTAGTAAATGATATCCAAAACTCAAAGATGTCTGTTTTAAATCATACTATAAATAATAGCTTGATATATAGATATGTTTCAATTTTTCTAAATTTCCTCTAAAATTTCGCAAATAAGCGAAATGTCCCGGCCTCTGTAAGCGATGATAAAACATTGTGGCCCTTCTGCATAGTGTTCAAACGCACTATTACAAGAAAGGTGCCAGTGCTTATATTTATAGTCAGATTTCTTTTAAAAAACATCTTGTTAGATCTGAGAAATCATTTTTAATTATGGTTATACTGTATCATTTTTTATGCTTGTTAAATTATTTTGATTTGAACACTAATGTTTTTTAAATAACTTTTTTAAATATTTTGTTTTTGTTTTGAAATTAGTAAAGATACTTCACTTTTTTGCATCTTCTTAAAAATAAAACTTATTTGGAAATTTTCAACCTACTAGATTCTGCTCTTTGATATGTATAAATTGAAAGAAAAACAGTTACTTTTAGTTTGGTAAGTAACTTTTGGACCTATGTTTGGCTGAAATGTTTAATTGAATCTTAGACGAGCTAGTGAACTTCGATAATGGAAAATTATGTTTTGGATTTATAAAGATACACAAAAAATTGCAATTTCTAGTAACTTTTGTTTTGTAATATTTTAATTGTTCAAATCTTTCGTATCCATATGTATCTATGCAAACTTTTAAGATCTTCGAGGAAATTACAACTTAAATTTAATTAGTAAAGAGTTGCGTTACAATTCTTGTCCTTTCTTCAGTTCTTTTTCTGTCCAATTGAACAATTTAGTGCTGTCCATCTAAAAGATAAGAACTCCCATCTCGTGACCACTTCTGAGCTTCGAGACGAATTTCTCCAGATGCTGTAAAATCTATCGAATATTTCTAAACAACTCAACGTGAATGAATATAGAACGTATTAACAGTTGACTTTATATATTCGATAACATTTGATGGAAACCATCAACCCTGACGCTAACCGAGACAGAGTTGCAATTCGATTTACAATCAGGAATGAATAACGCAGCATCTTTAAAATATGCTGTCTCAGCAATACATTTAGTTGCCGGGTTATTTTATCTTTATGTATTTCTTATAATAAATGTGTAAAACTTTAAAATAAATTTAAGTTAGTATCAAACGTTCTAATAGTTTTAATATTTATAAATTGTTTCGTGTATAATGAAAATCTTACTGACTCACCAATTTAAATAACCTAACCTGAACAACATTATTGAACTGTTTTATTTCAAAACAATCAAGTACATCTAATAAAGCAAAGAGTGTTTATAATATTTCTCCACATAGATGTTTATAAAATGTTATTGTTTATACTATGGTGCTTTGATATTTAAAAGTAAAACATCTTACGTTGGCACGAGTTGCTTTACGCTTATTTATTTTATTACGGTTTATTTTATGTTATATTACATATAAAATAACTTCATTGCATATAATCAATTATTATTTTATTATTATTATTATTATTTGTTAGTGGAAAGGTAAGGAGTCAGAAAGATCTTGCACGTCACCATAAATGTCTCCGTAAAACACGATAACATGTGTCCTGCAATAAAATAAAATTATACATTGCAAGAGATATTTAAATAAATGTATAAATCTCTTGAATATTCACTTAGGATAGAAGTTTAAGCAATGAACTATATCTAAGCTAGATGTAAAGATAAACATTAAAGATAAAAAGCTAGATAACAGATAAACAAAGACAAACATGCTTTACATATAAGAAGCATATTTTAGAAACACGAATATTACTGACTGTAAATCTAGTTTCGGTTCAGGTGACGTCGACGTTACTGATGAAGGTGAGTATTTTAGATATCGAATACGTAACGATCATCTGTAAATATAATTACATTCATCTGGAAGGTAGAACATTCCGACATCCTTTTAACATCATAAATTATCACCATGTATCCTATTTACACGGTTATTTTTATTTGTCTACATATTTTAATTGATTTTCACAGACTTTTGACTTAGCACTAACAGGCCTTACTCTGGCACGGTTTACTATAGTAAAAACTATTTACAATAGTTTCACATTTAATCAAATATTACATGTCTGATAAGCAAATAGAAACAAACCTAAAATAGTTCAATGGTCTGACCGTCTGATGGCGCTAATAACAATGTTCCTCTAAATTATTTGTTCTATATTTTTGTGCTGGTATATTATACGTAAAAATGTACAAAACTTTTTCAAACAGATACAACATGATAAATATTTATTAATTTTTTACTTACAGAGCAACTAACTTTGCTTTAAGTTAAGATGTTTTATGAAAATTCAAAAATATTGTACATATTTTATATATATATATATATATATATATACACGTGTTATGATATATGTCTTTCAAAAGACGTTCAAAATTACAATTTTTCAAACCAAGATAAATTTTTTAATTGTGATAAAAAATAATCATACCTCCATCAAAATGAGTCACTTAAACAGTATTAGTAAATGATATCCAAAACTCAAAGATGCGTGTTTGAAATCTTACTATAAATAATAGATTGATATATGGATATGTTTCAATTTATTTTAATTTTCTCTAAAATCGTAAATCCCGGCCACTGTAAGCGATGACAAAACAGTGTGGCCCTTCTGCATATTGTTCAAACGCACTAGTACAAGAAAGGTAAAAGTGTTGATATTTATAGTTAGATTCCCTTTTAAAATAAACATCTTGTTTGATCTGAGAATCATTTTTTAATTATGGTTATTCTGTATTCTTTGTTAAAAATATGTATATTATATATATATATACGTGTTATAGTATATGTCTTTTATGTCTTTCATTTTTGCGTCTCAATATTAACTAAAATTAAATTTGGAAATATTTATTTAAACTAATTTAACGAATACTAAAAGTAATTTGCCAGATTATCTTGCTATCACATGGCAGTTTGCGTAATTAGTGCGAATATGCACTTTGAATCATTAAATGATAATTTACTAAATAAGCCAAACATAAAAATTGTATCGTTAAATGATACGTCTTTAGTTAAATTATTATCATGCTCACATCGCAGGTGGGTTACCCTTTGTTTCAAGTACTTAGTGAATCAATCTTTATTCAAATTACTCAATTTCGCAAGCAAAAATGTACAATTTATTTCAATCGTAAGGAAAATTATTACAGTTGAAATAAGCAACATATTAATGACTATGGCAGCAATTAGCTAATCGGGAAGACAGAATACGGTGACAATTAGAGATGGTCTGGTGAAGTAAGTCTGTCGGGAGTTCAGTCTAAACAGAGGGAGGTGCTGCCAGACTAATGAGTCCATGTAAGCCCACGAGAAGGGAAGAGATAGTGCCGTCGTTACTACCGAGGGTCAGTACAGTATAAATTATACAAGGTGAGATTCAATGTCCTTTAACCCAAGTTCTACATGTCTTCAGATCATCGAAACAGTTCATCATTTTTCAATACATTCTTTCTTTTTCAACACAATACTCACACTGGATCGGTTATACTGCTGATTCCATATCATAGAACATCAATATTTCATAAATCATTCATTGTTACCGCATGCAGAGCTTGGAATTGAAGAATAACATTGAAGAACTTGAAATCCGGGCATGGTTCAATTCAGCTTTAAATATATTCTTCTACGGCTCGGATGACCGTAACTGCCGAACCAATGGCGTAGACATGGGATGAATAAATGAGTGAAAGGATTGGAAAATAAATTTTCTTTGTACCGTAATATGTCTTATTATATCAGAATAATGTTATTTTTAGTTATTATGTCAACTTTTTAATTGTTTAAAAACATTATAAAAAGATTGATTTTTTTTACTGGAGTGATGTATTTCTTTATTAGTTGGATTTTTTTGAGGTTAAATATAAGAAAGAGCCACGTAGCCCTAATTTCGCCTCTGTACTCATGTACTAATAAATAAATTATGACTATGACGTAGACTATGACGATCGTTCAGTTCCTTGTACAAAAGAAAAGGGAAAGTTTGTAGACGGAATTAGGCTCAAAACTGTTGACAGCCATGTTGTTGATATTTCTTATCCTTGTTATAGTTTTATTTCATCGTTATGATTGAAACCGAAACATTATGCCTTCCTGCTATTATTTATACAATTTATATTTGTATTTAAATTTTATGACGCATGTATTAAAAAAAACACTGTATGACCTTTAAATGTAATGCTACATTGCTATGGTAAGAAGTTAGAAATTTTAGTATATTTACGCACGTAGCTGTAAACAAACAGTATTACAATTGATAAAATTGGAAGCTTTAGAATCGAATTTGAAAATATGTCCTATCAGAATTCTAAATCATCAAGGCAGCTCATTCTTCAATACAATTAATTATCGAATATTTTAATAAACTTTTTATGGGTTATAAAAGAAAAATAATCTAATTATCAACTCTTGTGAATTAAAAAAACCTGCCATTTAATAAATTTTATAAAACTTGAACCTTTGTCACTACACATGTGGGCAAAATCTGCACTGCTGCAAAACTGTTTAACACTGCCTCCCAAGCGACACGATGAGTGTATTATTGCGAGTTATTCAACAACATGCTACTATATACTGTGTGGGTAAACTTGTTATAAAGTGTTATTTTTATCAATAATTTACTCTTACTAATATGTCTCTCACAAAACAAACAACGTCCATAAGAAATTTTGTAAAAAATTACAAATCCTCTGTGCCCCACTTAAAATGGTACATTCGCGTGATGTAGAAGCCACCAAGTGTGAAGGTGGCCAGATTACGTGGTACACGGGCAGTAATGCGGCTTCACAACTCTCCCTGCTCAGGTGAATCTTATTGACAAGAAGATGACGTATTAAATTTATAAATTTACAATAACCATAGATCAATGCTATGAAGATTTACAGTTAGACTAGTACTGCAATGAACCAAAACTTAAAATTTGTTAATAGTTTAATTAGTTAAATTTTCCAATAATAGAATTTGAAATATGTAATAAGCCCCAGTAACATAATTTTTCGTACAGAAAGTTATTTTCAATCTGTCAAGAGTACTTAAAATAAATATGCACTGACTCTAAATTAAGGTTTATTCATTCAGTTTCTGTAAACAGCACAATAGCCCATTAATTCCAATAAAGAGTGAATCACAAAACATATTTGCTCGTCTGGCAAATGAGAGATCCGGACTCGAGGCTTGGTGGCGTAAGTGCGTGTTGTAAATCAAGCTTTAATGCAACTGTAAATGTAATATTACTTTATTTGAATGATTATAAATGTTTTTATAACAATTTTCCACATATTATAGTAAGTTACTGTTCTTTGTAATAATGACTTACGCTGTATCTGAGTAGTTATAGATTCTTTTATTACATACTTAGATTCGAATGCCATTTTAGGCATGGGATGTTCCCACGCAACCAAATAATTACCTAGCTAACCATATAGTCACGTCATTAATGGTCCAGGGCAGAGCTTCAAACTGCGCATAAATATGTTCTTAATCTTACAAGTAGAGAAATTTCGTGATTGGCTGGGCGTTAGTAAAGCTTATCACTCAAGAAGCTTCGAAAACATTTATTTCTGCTTGCCTGTCTGTTCACACGATAACTCGAAAACGAACTGACCTATAGATTTGAAATTTTGTATTACACTCTATTTCTATGCAGGCAACACTATAATCGTTGATTGTGCATTCACTCTATGGACTTCGCGAATATTTTGACATTGGTCTTGTGCATAATGATATACAAACCAGGTTGCCAACCAGAACATACGAAAATAAATAAGTATGTAAACTAACTGGGAACAATCACATGAGATCAAATTAACATTTTAATGCGAATATTAGCTGAGGCAAGTGACACTTTAATTAATACAGTAAAAATAAAAGTAATACTATGGCAAATAAATGTTAAAAGTCGGCGAAAAGTGATTTCAGAGCACCCTTGCGTTGTGGTATCCTGTATAGCTCAGCCGAACTTTTATTATTTGAACACTGCTTATAAACCTAACAATGAAAAAGATTGTGAAGTTATCATTTTGCTAAATATATCGAATTATTTTATTTGTAAACTTTATGATCCATAGACAATAATGAATTCTATGATTCTACATGTCCAGCCATGGAATTTCGTTGAGCACCATTTAACCCTATCACACAGTAGCCTCACATAATTTCTCTTTTATCTGTCAGGGGGGAGGGCTATAAAACATGGTTTTGTTCTGTATGATTGTCTGTCTGTAAATCTGCCAGCAGGATATCTCGTGAATTCATTTCGAGGTATTCATTTTAAATTCTGCAAGCAACCTCAGAGACGCTTGTTACGCGACACGTGGTCTGGCGTACCTTCTGTGTAGTAAACTGAATATTAAATGGCTAACATTGTTTTCATAATTTTTGTTGGTTTTTACTTTAATCAATAGTTTTATACTGCTTTAAGAAAAAAGGACAACATGACACTGAAAATAACGATGCAAACCTACACAATCTCTTTGCAATAACAATGCGATGTATGTCACTGCTGACATCTTGTTAGGAAAATATGTCATACTGTCCGCAATCTCGTATTCTATCGCTGAAGTCCGTGAGGGAATTGCACCTAAGAGACATGTATATACAATGCTGGAGTGCACATACAATATTCTTTATTACCAAAAGTTATATATTATTTATATATAAATATTAAGTTTTACCAAAGATAGTACGAAAGACAATTGACTGATATTGTTTTTAGTAAATTTAACTCTGCAAAACACTATCACCTGTTAAGCCTATTCATAGAATTATATGAAAATGTAAACTGGAAAAAATTAACGACTAATATAATCCAATAATGTAATTTCAACCACAAAATTTCGTTTTGGGAACATTTTAAGGTCGTAAAATATGCTCACAGATTGTGGGTTTGGAAAATATGTTTTATGTTGAATTCATTCATTGAAGATACCTTCTCTGAAAAAATTCTCTGTCTTATCTGTCTTTAAAAAGTTGTCTTATCATTTCGCGTGAAATTAGTCATTTAAAGTAGAAAATTTACACATTTTATAGTTATGTCCAAATAAAAACAAATGAAGATTGTTTGTAAAATATTTGTTTTTTATTTACAAAAAAATTATTTCGTTAGGAAAAACATTTAATACATGCCATTTTCTTAAATTATGATTAATTAAAAATATAATTCCTTCATAGTCAAATTCATAAATTAATAAAGAACTTGTCAATCTCTGATCATGTACATGTATAAATCATGTACATCTGTAAAAGTTCACATGTTTATTTTCCGCCATTTTTATGTGAGCCCGATTACAAAATTCCTAAATAACTTAATTTGAATGCCTCCAATGTCACGTGGATCAAACACCATTTCTGTATCATGGTAATACCGAACATTTATTGCATCACTATAACGTATTTAGTATGTAGTAACTATAAAGTTACTAAACACATCAAAATTGGTTTCATGGATTTTCCATTTGTTTACATGTACTAAATAGTATATTTTTCAATATAATATATAACAATCTATAATAACAATTGAATAAGTAAGTAAGATTCCGTATGAACAGTACTGATGTAACCGTTGGATTTACTTGCTAATGTCAACAAAAGTTGCTCTCAAACTAATGAGACAGAGGGTCAAAATTCAAAGAGACAAAACAAAGAAAGATGCTATTGAAGTGGGGAAGGTTTTGCTCAGTAACAAGTCTCTGTAAATACACGCAAGTTGGTACAGTCTTGTTACGTAAATTTTGTAAGATATACTACAATTAATCTACCATTACCAGTATACTAAGGTTTTTCGAATTATTTTATCATAATATACACTTCTAAATGTTGCATTCAGTGACAAAGGTTTATCGTAAATATTTTGTGTTTTTTCTGATGTTACAATTAGGGTATTCAACTAAATTCCAGTAAAATTCAACTGTATAATTACCTATCATTAGGCTTATACTTTTAACCTAAGGTGAACCATGCATTACATTCTCAGTGCATGAGAAATTGTGTTGTACATATTTTTATTTCCTTAAGAATATTTCAGGAATTGATCGGAAGCATTATTTCATCAATTATCCTTCATTTCTTAATAATTATTATATCTATCTTAAACATGTTTCATGTTTATTGTTCATATAGATTCTAATAAAAGAACTACTTTTCATCCTTAAACTCAATGTATCAGATGAAACGTGTTCAAATACGGTTATCAATCGAAAAAATTTGAAATAATACTCTTATTTACTACAGTATAATTCTATAATATATAATTAATTATTATTATATATATATTTATATTTATATATTAGGTACAAATATTATTACTTGACGTTCTCTGGGCAGTTTTTTAGGTAACTGAATAAAATTTAAAATCCAATTAGTCAATCCTATTTATAATTCACTTAATTAATAGTAATAAAATAATAACTTAATAATAAGCTTCAAAATCATCACCTCCAAAATAAAAGTTCGGACGTACACATCGCGTCTTTTAACTATTTCATAAATGTCAGCAAAATACTTGGACAAATAGTTAATTTCAAATGGAAATATGTTTTGAACGGAATCCATTTATTATTTCATAGAAATATTATAAAACATATATGAATTATAAAAAATGGGTAGTGTATGGATTTTTGTTGTACAAGATCAAGGACCGGATATAGTTAAAATTTGAAATTTATTTATTAGCGAAAGATTTGAATTGTTTTAAGGCCAAAATTAGTGAAATTATAACGTTTTATTGGGTTTTTTAACTGTCCCTAAGTTATATACGGTTAAAAATGTAATAATTATAAACATATAATGCATAGTGACTATAACGACTATTGTCCTCTTTTCCATAACCTAAGAAACTGAAAATGATTTTTCCGAAGTCATTAACAGGCGGGAAGTCCTGCTTGCAAGAAGAGGATCGTAAAGGGGATACCCATCCAAAGAGCAGCCAAGCTCGATGTTGCTTGACGCGGTTATCTGGTGATAACCACTGTACCTACCAGACACTACACCTTCGTTTGGACAATCTGAGACGATGAGGTTTTATTACAGCAGTCTCACTTCTGTTCGCATGCCATTCCCAGTCTACTGATGAAAAGTGTCGTATAGCTAAGATATTTTATCCAGCCATCGGCTATAAAAAGAGAATTGAGAATCAGTTAATGTAATAATACCTGAATGGTCTGGAGCTCATTTTCCACTCTAGATTCATTCATTATTATTTATTAATTTTTCCAAGAACTAGTAGACAATAGACAGTGCCAAGCCCTTCAAAAGACACTCACTTTTCTGCATGTAATTTAGCTGCTATTCATTCATGGCTTAACGTTCAGAGTATTAAAAACATAAAAATTATATTGAAATTGGTTTTTAATCCTCTAATTTTATAATTGTTAACATAAACAGGGATTCCCACATAAAATTGTGTTTTTATAGATAAAAAGGTTACTCTATAAGTAAATAAAACTAGTAAAATAAAACATGTCACTTCTCAACTTTTTATTGTCAGGCGATGTTTAGATGTTATTATAAAAGATCTAAATTTCGTACTTTATTAGATGGGTCACAAGCGATTGCACAACCTTAACTGAGCGCGTATTTTGTAACCTCAAGATATCCCAAAAATGACCCAGTCTATACTTTTTGTTGTTCGAATTACATTATTGAGTGTTATATGTATCGTATTTGTTTTCCAGTTTACGTTTCCATAAAACTCTATGTATAGTTTTAACAGATGACAGTGTTTAGCAGAATTAAACTTACTAAAATCAACAACATTTTGTTGTTTTTCGTACTACGTTTATCAAAATATAAGTAACACAGACTATTTATTGTACGTACTCTCCAGTATTGTATGTACACGGTAATAATCAGTTCCTTTGTTAGTGTATTATGTCTCTCGAACTTCATCTGCCTAAATTTGACTCGAGTTAACCTTTAGAAAGCAATAACAAAGTTTGGTTGTTAATCTTGTTCAGGAGAAAACACGACAAATTGCTAGCAGAGAGTGTACAGCTTCTTGTGCCGCTGAAAAGATATTTATATAAAATTATTTATACACTCGGTTGCTTTTTGTGAAGCTTTATAAGTTCTATTAATTTCCTTGATAAATATAAAATTTAAGCTATAACAAACAGTTTTTTTTTACTTTCACATACAATATTTAAATCATTTTAAATAATTATAGTAACTACTGGGAATCGTGACAAAAAATGTATGAACCTAAATTTGATTGTTTATTGAAATTAAATAAATAGGCCTAGTTTAGTTTAGGACTACAACACATTTTAAAAGTGACATTTTTAAACACAGTTTTAGGTACTACGGATAAATAATTCATTTAGCCAATTTTAAACCACTATAAATATATATACTTTTTATTTTTATTACTTATTTGCGAACATAAGAATTCTTCGCTATCTAGAACAGTAATAAATTTGTTATAGATATTTGAGAGGTTAGAGATTTGTTTGAGGTATGTCTTCGTATTTACTTATAAATATTGTCTTTGATATATTAAATCAAATGTGTCCATTCAAGAAAGATTTCGACTTTAGCCGTGCATCTGAGTAGTCTGAGAAGCCATAGTCATAAAGACATTTATCCAAATAGAGCATGGTATTTAGTATTCGAAAGAGATCTAAAATCGAAGAAAAAAATATATTTTATTTTTTATATTGTCTAAAGCTATATATACATTTAGTTTAAAGACATCCGGAGGTGCACGTATATCATTTATTTAAACTATAACTTTGGTGTGTCTTTTATACACTCATGATATTCTCTGTTTGAAATTTGTTGTGTTTGATATCCATCAACGATTGGAGGATTGTGATGGTGATGGTAATAGGAATTTTTCGGACATTTGCCATCGTTCAGTCTTACAAAGATCAGTATCACTCCATTTTGACATCTGCATCGATCTCTTCCTCAGATGGATAACTAATAGTACCATAAACAAACCCTAGGTTAAAATAAACATAAACAAATCATACCAAAGCGTTGTGACACATATTAGTCAGGAATCCCAACAATATGTAGAGTGTCAACTCCATACATAGCATCTCTGAGACAAACATTTACTCATGTTTGTTTATGGGTTTATTTCTTTGTTCACCCCATATTTTAGTTGTGTCAGATCAGTTATCCATATGTGAGGGAATCAGATTGAATATCTCAAAACGAATTACTGAATGTTTGTATCCCTCATTTGATTTGGTTGTTTATCCAGGCCAGATCACAACTGTACACCAATAAAGCAGAGTTCACAATCGTATTCCTGAGAATAAACCTGTTCAAATTGATGAGCCACATGATCCCCTTCTCATTTGAAAAATTTAACCCAAATCCAAGATGGCCACCGCTGACATTGCTTCTATGTGTTGCGCCTCCACTACATACATCAAACACTAGTTGCCATGATAATACTTTTCATTCCTTTCCATAATTCTTTTATAGAGCGCCATAGGGACTTTTGCCCCACTGTTTATATTAGACCGCTAATTAAAATAATTAAATGTGAAACATTAAATAATTGCTTTAGCAATGAAACTGAAACGCTTTAAAGTGTATTAAAACAGTAGTACACACGCAAATTTCCACGTGGTAAATGTCCAATAGGTACCTATTTGGCAGAAGTCTCTCGGACTGACACAGCTGAGAGGGATGAGTCACTCAGTAAATCATTTCTTGTTCATTTCACAACATCACGGAAAGGTCACATGCAGATAGCCTTGTCGTGCGATGTATTACTTCATTATGCTGCAGGCTATGTACATTTCAGTTTCACAACATATTTCTAATCACGAAATTTAATTTCGTTTAGAAATAATGCATTCAATAAAAAGGTAAACTCTAGTTAGTTAGTTTGTTACTGCAAATATAGTTATGAAAATAATTTTTTTAGCAGACGTGTTTATATAATTATTACATTAATACCATACCAATGCTATTCTTCAAGCTTGTATTAATATCAAGCTTTGTGTTGGAATAAGTTTCAGGTGTTAAAAAATAAAGACACTCTTGCTCTTTAAGGACTGAACGTATTTATGCCTACTTGGGTCTTATTAATAAATAGGTATTTATTTATAACAAACACAGTTATCGGCGTCTTGTTTGATACCATAATTCTGTCAGCTATATAAAAGAGTCGTGTGTCGGACAAAGCAATAGTGCTGCTAGTATTACCACTAGTGGATGATAAGATATAGTATCTTCGGATTAGATTCAAAGACCATGGAGACTTTACTACGGAGTTCTGCAGTCCATTACTGTGTGTGCATTGAATTCTGTGATCATTGGAAGAAATTTGTAAATAATGTGTATTATCTTAAGATTGCTTTTAGTACCTCTTAAATAAAACATTGAAAGATCACCTAACCTTGGTTATTGGCATTTTCAAAATTAATTATAACTACTTATGTAGGTAAATAATTCTGGAGACATAGATTGTTGTCTTTTAACGTTACATGAGCCTCGGTGAACTATTTTACAAATGTGGATAAATTTCAACAGAGCTGATTTTCTTATCTATTGAATCTTTATTTCTTCTACTACTCACTATCATCGCAAAGGCACCCCTTTATGTTTGTTGTTCTTTAGCTTGGATTTTACCTAGAGATTTCATCGGCAATTCTTCACTAAAGTTTGACCATAAAGGCTTATCAAACCTGTGTGGCTCCGTAACAAAAACTTTGTCTGTTCCATCCTGTATAAATGAAATGGTAGGAGTCTCGCCATTCTTGCCAGAATAAACTCACAGTTAAACACTTCACCTTCCGTATAGACGTGTAGTGGAGCCGAAATTCAAAGTGTCCGAAAGGTTATTAAATTCCAATTCATAGGCTCGTAAAGACGTTACCATTCGCCATTAGAATTTATATCTTTTATATCTTACAAAATATTACCTTGTTTAACTTGTTTACAAGCTGAGATCAACACGTTGGCATTATCCAACTTGATAACCAGTACTGTATACTTGATTTATTTATTTTAAAATTTCTATTTTTTTCATTAACTTACAAAAACATCAACAACTAAATTAATTTATTGTGTATATCTTAGTTCTTAGGCTTACGTGGTTCCATGTCTAGAAAATCAAAGCTAAATAACGAACTTTGGTAATATATAAAAGTCTTGATGAACTTTAAATTATTCTGTTTGGACAAAATTTAAGTTCCATGTATCGAAGTAGTTTGTTGGTGACTACCCTTATAGGCATCTGATACCCCTCGTCACCTTCTTGAGAAAAAACCATTTCCCAACCTCCTTGAACTACTAAATTTCTTTTTTATATGTTCTTGCGATAAAGGAAAATTTAGTTGGAAATATAAATTAAAACGTTTCGATATCTTTTGCAATATCATTACCAGACTAAGTTAATATGTTGCAGATATATTTCTCTAGAGTTAAATTATTGACTTTTATCATTTTTCAGTTGGCATTGTAAAGCAAAGGAAGAGGCTAGATCATCTGTTCTAATATCCTCTAGGAGTTTATTTTCATTCTGTGAAGCTGTCCTCACGTTTACACAATGGTATGGCCATCGGCCTTATCACCAAAGGAATCAACAAACACCAATTAAAAATAACTATCAAAATATTTAACCTGGAGTAGTGAAAGATCGTTCCATAAAGATACATCATTCATCACACGTAACACAATAGCGGTTAGTTCTTGCTCGTTGCTATTGTTGGTCGTTGCTACAAGGAGATGTCACAGATAACAGATTATGCTATACATAAAAAAGATTTACTTAGAGTCAGACATTTTATAAATGAAAATTATTAGCGTCTCAAAACTAATTATGACGCAGATGTCTCTCGTAATAGCCTTAAATAATTAAATAGAAGAAGAAAGTTTCAGTATAAAACTTCTTCTGTTGTGTTTCCTCGACTGGCTAACAGCATTAGGTAAATTTATTCTCCTTGAATTCAATTTTCAAGTTAATTACGTTCAATTAAAATAGGTTTAGAAAACCAATGTTTTATAAAATTTACATACTGAATTATGACCGTTATCTTCTACAACTTTGTACGTTTTTACACGATAATTACATTAAATGCCATTCACCGCCATTTTTAAAGAATTTTAGTGTCTTAGTTTGATTATTATAAGGTTTTGTTATCTTTTCTCAAAAACATAACTTATTGTTTAGATCATGACATTTATGAGACTATCCGTTTGGCGTTTATGACGTTAAACAAAGGTAACGTTATTCATTTAATACCGATGGATACTCATTTAGACTTTTGCATTATATAAAGGTATTATTATATCCCATTATAATACACAAGTGCATTATTTGAATGTAAATAAATAAATAAAAAATTATGGTTGCCTGTAAAGTCGGTTTTACGGGCGAAGATTTTACGTGACAACGTCTTTTTCTCGTAGAATATTTATTGATATGAATATTATTAAATTGCACAATAGGAACAAGGAATTGAATGAAAATAAGAATTGCACAAATTTTAACTATAGAAATATATTTTGTTTACTAAAACATTGTACATAATTTGAAATTAATTAAAATTTGTTATTGTAAATGGTAAAGTTGAATAAAACATTTACTAAAATTGGAATTTGAAATTCTTGCTAAACACAGTTAAATTCTAACTCCGCGCGTGGTGATTGGTCGGTTTAGTTCGTTTGTTTGGTCGCACTGTTATGACAGGTTAGAGGTTATAATTTGTTATTTTAAATGTTTGACTAGCAATACGCGCTGTTTCTTCTCAATCAACTGAATTACGATTGATTGCAGAGTGATTTAAACTAATAATTTACTTAACACTATCAACATTTGTCAATAGTATGACATAACCTATAAACTCAGTTTCTCAACTTTTGTGTCAATCTAACAATTAATCAATCAATCATAGTTTACGATAATGAAATATCAGTGTACAATTATTTACCTTTATTGTTGTAGTTGTTGTAAATGACGAATCTAAGCACTCCACATTTTCACGAATAAACATAGTTATCTGCTTTATCCCGTGCGGCGGACCCACAGTTATCTGCTTTATCCCGTGCGGATCCCGTGCGGCGGACCCACTGGACGGGCATCGTAACGTTACCGGGCGTTACACTTTTTCATGAGTGACTCCGAGCCGCAACCTAATTTAAGACGTTGTCACGTCAAAAAAATACATAATTGAAATAAAACAATTAGTGATAAATTGTTAAATCTAATTATAAGGGTATTTCCACAACCCTAATTGTTGAGAGTTAGTCAACTTTCTTGATAATTTACTATTTTACATTCAATTTAATATTTAGAATAGTTCCTTACTTAAAAAATAGACAGAGCACCATATAGCAAAATGTGCCCCAAGATTTTCCTAGTGAGAATTTTACATGAAACACACTGTAATGTTTTCCTGTATATGTAACTAAAATCATACTACTACTGATTGTCTAAGTTGAGTAATATACGAGTATTTACCTACTAGGTAGGAGTACCATTCACTACACCAAGTTTCTAGAAGTAGACTTCGCTAAGGTTCATGCAATATTTCAAGGTTATAGCTCATTTAATTTTAAAAGGCATACTAAATGTGTTACATGTTACATCTTCAAATGTCATATGCTTGTACTTATTTACAAATTTATTTATTCTACGATTTTCTCGCTGCCATCGTGGTTACCCATAAGACTAATATAAAAATGTTTGTTAACGCTGAGCCAAATCCGATAGAGTGACATGCAAAGTTATAAAACTCGATGTTTCCTGTATAGAAATTAAGCTTCATGCGAAATTGAATCTATAGGTCAGTTTGTTCTCGAGATGTATTGTGGACATAGTAATTAAATTCTTCCATCCCTTCTAATGACAGGCTTTATTATCGTTCGTACAATAACCCTAAAAATAAACTCTTAAGAGTTTGAAATTTTCAATGTTGAATGTTAAAAGTATTATTCTTTGTGGATTCTCACACATTTTCCTACAATTATGTTCTATTGTTCCCGAAATTCAGTATGTATGTGTATACATAAATCATGTAAAATAATGTTGTAAGTTACGGTAATAATTTACATAGGCGGAGTATTCTCTAGTGCTTAGAGAATAATAGCGCTTAAGTGCTGATGAAGTTCCCATGAGCACTTGTAATACCTGGTTACGCTTTAACTTCAGCTAATCCTTCTTAGACAAGTTACAGGAACAACAACTTCACACCACACTCCTGCTTCCATTTGGTTACATAGACTGCTTTTCACTTTGGTTATTTGCTGCCAATGAGTTTTGCTATTCTTTATGTATTGATAAAGTTCACAACTAGAAAGATAAACGTATTATAACTGAATGAACCCTCTTTGTTTCATTATTTACTTTTAATTCTAACAATTACCAACGTAAATCAACAAAGAAGCCAGGTGTACACTGTAGTTGCTGTAATATACCACAGAACATTCTAACTGATTCACTGGTTTAATTACTGACAGAGGATCAAAGTGGGCTTACAGAGTATACTTTGTTGTCCACACTCTAGTTTCCGTAATTTATTGTAGAAATCCTGATTGATTGACTAACTGATTATCTTACTGTGTGCCACAATGAAGGTAGGGCCTATTCTCATTGAGCTATAAACATAAAGGTCTAGTTCTTGGTTTTAGGGCATTTGGAACAGAAACATTTTCTGCTCCAGTTTATGAAACTTTTCAGGTTATGGAAAATTAGTTTTAGATCATTATAAAAGTCAAAATGCACTTAATATTTTTTTCAACTAATTAATTTTTCATAATCAACTTTTATTATGTATCATGGTTCTTTATTAAAAAATGAATTAAGATTGTGTAAAACATTACACTACCTTCACTTTGGCCTCAACATAGAAAAATATTCTAAATACATTTTTTCGCATATGATGTCGTCTTGGTATGAAATTTTAATTTAAGTTTTCCACTTTTCTGAGTCCATTCTTGTGGTTTTGTGTTTGTATATAGTATGATCGGATAAAAATTCAGTATTAAAAATAATTTAGAACACATCTATACCCATAAAACTGTAAATTGTATCGTAAGGGTTTCGTAATTGTTAAAACAAATAGTTTTGTAACAAAGTCATCCCTCTGCCAAAATAACAGTAATTAAAATGTTACGGTTGTTATTTTTCTTCACTCGGATAAAGTTAAATTGGCGTTTTTAACGACTGTTGTGAACTTCCACATAAATTTCAATCAGTTTTGGCGTTAGCGCTGGCGTAAAAGCTTTGTAAAAGCCACTTCGTGTAACTCTGGTCTGTACCTCCATTATCAATCTGTGTAAAAATATATTTGACGTTAAAAATTATTCCATGTAATGGTATTTTTATATTATCTTCCATACTTATGGACAATAATATGTATGTAATACAATTATTTCTATATTAGCGTTTATTTAGATTAAAACTAATCTTTGTCTTCTGTGTGATTATTAAAAGGCAAGTTGGAAGTACAACTTCTACCTAGTATTAGTTTTGTGTATTTTTCACATAAAATCCAATAGATAATGATTTACTATTGAAATATTTCCTAAGCTATAAAATGGTCCAATTCATTATTTTTTATAATTATAGCTTTTTAATATTAAATCGAGTAAATTTTTCCTCGACATTCAGTTTATTTTTATGAATTAATGACATTTAACCTCGTCTTTTCACTCAATGAATTTAGCTCTATTTTAATAATAAATTTTAGTGAAGAATCTAAAATTAGCTACTCCTTAAGACTTTAAATACGGCCTTTCCTTATACACGGTTGATATCCCTCACTTTTATCATCAGTGGTTGAGTTATTTCAATTTTTTTTTAATATTACGGAATGAGAGAGCTAATTTTCTTTGTCAAAGTATAACGCTCAGTTGTAAAGGACTGTATTTTGTTTTATTTCTCAATTTTGTCTGTAAATGCGAAGTATAATTTAATTTTAAGATTAGGTATAAATACGAGAAAAATAACAAAAATCTCTAAAATTTTAATTGTAGGTTTATTAAAATATAATTTCTTACACAAAGTTTCAATGTTTCAATATTGAAGACCAAAACAAAATTAATTTTTACTTCCTCAAATCACATTTTTAGCTAAAAATTAAGTTTTAAAATAATTGCTATTTTCTATGCTCTATATATAAATTAAATAATACAAAGTAAAATATTAAAAACAGCACTCACTAAAGTTCTCTGTTTATTGTATTTTCTTTCTAACAACTTAATGAGAAGCTTAGTTGTCTGTCTCCTAAATTGTTAAAAATCCCCATGTGTCGTGTAAAATACAATAGTAATATTTGAAATCGACACTGGTATTGTTAGAGAAAATTTCTGTCTTGACGAAGTTAATACATTTTCATACGCAAACAGTCGTATTATATAGTAATATGAAAGTGAACTTCCTGTAAGTATCAAATCAAACGTCAGTAAATTTGGTTAAGTTATACAGGAGAATATAAAAAGATTAAAAATAGCTAATTCCGGAAACATTCATTAACTAGAGAAGTTCAGTATTTCTGAGAACACTGTACCGTTATAGAAAAGGAATTATAGTTAGTGTAAGTCAGATGAATATACCTATCTTAACAGTACCGGCCAGGACATGAAGTAGTCACAAAGGGGGTTGTGACCTGATCCTGTCATGCTTGCCACTTTACTCAAACTTAGGTCTTTGCCATAAACATGAAGTAGCTTCATTCACTATAAGAGCTGCCTTATATGTCTTAGTCTCTTAAATATTTACGATAACTTCAGGTAAGTTATCATATAGGAAACTGATACTTACCCACGCCCTCGCAGGCTTTGCGGGTGTATTAGCTCTCCTGTATTAAGTACATTATATTTCCGACGCCAATGTTTAGTTTTCCTTGTTGCCACATTCAAGAAAATAAGTCAAAAAGTGTATATTAATGGCAACTGTTATTTACTCTATTGTTAGTTTTTTTTGTGTTATAGTTTATTTTGCCTTATTTCCCCGATGAAGAAAATATATTTACATACATAGGTAGCGTACATACACAGAAGCCTTAGTTAAACAAGTAATTCAATGGGAACGTTTTAAATCCGTCGATCTGAAAACCCATTTTTCTAATTTTCAACGTTACTTATTTTTGTCTATCTCAAAACTACTGATGTGCACGTTTCCCACCCTGTCAGTGAATTTCCATCTATGACCTGAAGGTGGAAGTAAGAATGTTCTTCCCATGAGTCATGGACTTCAAAGACAGTTTACAACAAGCAAAAGCGTAGATCGAAGAAAACCCTACGGCGTCGACGAGTTGAAGAGTGTATGAGCATCTTTTTTGCCTGGCGTACTTATATTACGTATCTAGGTGCAAGTTGATGTGTTCATTCCAATTGCTAAAAGATCTACCTTTCTGATTAACTTACAAAAGACTGATTTGAAGTCCACATCATAAGATGGGGTATTCGAAATTTAGTAAAATCGTGTCTGACTGACTACTGGATGTTTGGTGGTTTATACATACTAAATGCTGTAAATTTAGAAACTTTTAATGACATTATTTCATTTACACAGGTTTTATGGAAAAACTATTCCATTGTATATGTCATGTTTTATGCAAGGTGCCACACCGTAGAATCTGTGGTCGACAGCTTCTACAAGTTTGCAACCAACTGTATGACTTCTAGCACTTTTCTCTGCATGTTATTCAATGTAAGCAAAGAAAGACAAAACACATGAGAAAAAGCTGATTAAAAGCTAAAATTTTTAGTTTTCAATGTGAGATTCTTAGAATGCAATGATAAAAAGGTTGTCTGAAGGAGAAGTAACACTTAGTTTTAGACCAAAATAGGCCTTCAGCGCTAAAATTATAGATTTAATCTATATTTCTAAAATTGGGTTAACTCTTACATTTTGATCTTATATGGTAGCTAACATAGCTGCGATATCACAAGTTGTGATGGTGTGGCCTAGCTACCAAAGTTGTTTAACATCACTCAGGAAGTACATATATGGACTACTATGGATGCAGATACCCGTCACCCTTGGTGATTTGGATGCTTCCAAAGCAAAGCGATTCTTCTAGATTGGGAGCATTCAGAGACCGATTAGGTACTAAAGATCTGAATGTTCCAGTAGTGTATAGTTATTTTTATAGTTCCAGGGAGCTTGAAATCCGTCAGTGTCCATACTGTCGGCACATTCCAAGGCGTCTCATTTTGAATCTGAGTTATGGATTTAAACTCTGTATGTGTGAAAACAGTACTGTGAACAGAACCTCCTCTCTTCCTTACTATGCTTGTTAAGTTCTTTTCGCGCATCTAAAGCGAATATAAAGGACCGAAAACGCGTTTGCGTCTCTATGAAGAAATAATTTAGTAATTTTCTTACTTAGCTTTTAAGTTTAGTTTAAGAATTTTTATTAATTAGGTAATGTTTTTTCTTTTCAATTGCAATTGCTGTCATGAGATCCAAAGTTACGTCTTAAAAACTTCTTTCAACCAAGATTTCTGTTAAGAGGATTAACAAGAGTTGTTTATCTCTTCACGGAACTTAAGTAGCTGCTTGTTTTATGCTATTCTACCATCAACATAAAATATGCGTCTGGAAATAGAACACCATAATTATTTATTAGTCTTATTTTTACAAGTTAATTTAAAGTACTTAATATATTTTTGTCCCTTAACATTAACTACTCCTGTGCAAGTAGCATTGCAACAGTTGTACAGTACGTGAGATATGTATCTTATAAAAAATAAAAATTTTATTTTATTTGCAATTATTTTTTTAATACTGTTGCTGTCTATCCTATTACTAGCTAAAAGGGCTAAAGGACCATAAGAGGTCTGATCGAACAAAATAACAAATTTCAGAACCATATTTTATTTTTTTTACATAAATTGATATAAAAAAGGTAAAAAGTTAGGTAGTGCTAGTTGGTTGGTAAGCAACTATAAAGTTGTGGAAGTTCCCTCCTAAATCCCACGTTATAAAATCTCATTTCTATTATTTCTATTTTCTTTTGAGATGCATCATATGTTGAGCTAGTGAGATATGGTCGTGTATAATATTTTATACTTCAACAATTCAGTTTACACCTATGACTCACTCGTCACCTTCATGTCAAAAGCACTCTTTACTGGAATTGAGTAAATAAAAGAAAGACATTCAGCTGTAGATCGTATAAGCAATTATTGTACAACTGGTAAATGAGTAACTACAGTTCTGTAAAAAAATGTAATTTATGTAGTTAATGTTACATTCTACCATGCTTATTTAATTTAAAAGCTAGAGAATGCTTAATTAAGTGGTGTTTAAATCCAACTGTATAGAATTGAACGAAAGTAGTTTTATTTCTTAAACAATGTTGATGTTTAGGGGCTTCTGAATTGGTATTGAATGGTTGTGTGTTTGTGTGTGTGTGTGTGTGTGTGTGCGTGCGTGCGTGCGTGCGTGTGTGTGTGTGTGTGTGTGTGTGTGTGTGTGTGTGTGTGTGTGTGTGTGTGTGTGTGTGTGTGTGTGTGTGTGTGTGTGTTCAGTTCACAGTTCACAGTTCAAATATGTTTATTTTATTAACAGTTTTTTTTATTTGATACATGATCCCATGTGCCTGACACAGCACGTGCGGGATTCTGAAAAAACAAGCATCTTTAATACAATTTTTTTATACGGCTACTATACAGTGCAATACTCCAATATAGGAAAAGTCTACTCTAGAATGAAATTACTTTTTATAACTAATAATGATAACAATAACAATAACAATCCATAATAACACAATTTAAAACTATCAAATACAAAATTTTTAAAACAAAACTACACCCCAACAAAATACAATAAATACTATTACAATTACACCGACAAAACACACACATTTTCTGACTAAAAGGTATTCCAAGTGACTCCCAGTACATGTAAGCTCTCTCATGAGTCTACACCCCATATGTATAAGTTATTTATTAATAAATAAAATTAAATAAATAAATAACAAACAAGATAAACAAACAATAACTATCAATAAACATCTAAACTCATAACAGCAATAAATATCAACAATAATAACAAAATAATAAACTTCTAAATTCAATAACAGGATAATAAAAGTTTAAAACCAAAAAAATTCAGTAACAGAACTCAATAAATATAATTAAATGTATATAAAACTGTTCAACTGGAAAGCCATAATCATCAGGAATCACATCATGGAGCATTTCATTATATTATAATTTGGCGAATATATATTGTTTAGCTTTCATCTTAAATTTTGGTTTGCCTTCAAACAACAACTCGTCGCTGCCTGTATGATGAAATTATTAAATATTTTAATTCCTGCATAAGTAAACTGTTTTCTAGCCATTTCCTTGTTCAGGTTTTCAGTTTTAATTGTAAATTTAGAAGACAGGCGTGTATTTCGAGAATACTCATTAAATTCATATCTGTACAGATTTTTATGAATATACAATAAGCAGCACAGTGCATATAGTTGATTGAAAGTAAATATATTACATTCCTCAAAAATATGTGTTACCCTGTCAAATTTTTCTTAGATGATAAATATTTCTAATTGCAAATCGTTGAATCATAATAACATTTTTCATGATAGTACTGTATGTACCTCCATAGTGGATAATACCATATCGCATTGTTCCCTCAAACCATGAAAATAAAGTTGCTTAAGATGCTCCGGTCTGAGAAATTCCCTCATATGATACAAGGCCATAGTTTATTTTACTTAACCTTGTAGTTAAATCCAATGCATAACAATCCCATTTTAAATTTCTACCGATAATTAACCCAAGATACTTTATTTTCTCGACTATTTCTATTCTTATGCATTTACAGTCATATATACATTGATGATTATGACAAAAAAAGTTCATATTCATTCTGAAGATTGCTACAAGTTTTAGTTCTATCGAAAAAAAAAAGAATACATTTTGATTTGTTGGTATTTACTAATAGTTTATGTTTCTATTAACCAGTTTGATATAGACTTTAAGTCACTACTTACTAGTTTTTTTCAAACTGATTTTATTATAGGAGGAGCAAACTAGACCAGTATCATCCGCATAAGCAAAAATTTTAGAATTTAAATTTTAGTTTCAATAATTCATTTATATAAATGATGAACATAAGAGGTCCCAGTACTCACCCTGAGCCACCCCAAACCTCAGTTGTAAAAACATTACTAACATGATTACCTATTTTTACAACTTGACTTCTATTTTTACAAAATGAGGTTAACCATTCCCCGGCCCCTACCTCCTATCCCATATAACTTTAACTGTCTTAACAATAAGTCAATATCCACCAGGTTGAAGGCCTTCTGAAAATAGAGATAAAATTGCAATTGTATATTTACTTTTATCAACAGATTCAGCGATATATTGTAATATGTTTCTCAATTGCCATATCCGTACCTTTGTTTGGTAGGAAGCCAAATTGATTTTGTGAAATTAATGAACTATTGATGAAATAATTTAACAATTGAGTTTTTATTAAGCTTTCAAATATCTTTGCTAAGGTATTAATCAAAGAGATATGGCCTACTATGAGGACATTTCCCTGCCGTCACCCCCTTAAAAAATAGGAACAACACAAGCAATTTTTAATTGTTCCGGGAATACTCCTTGATCTATAGATTTAGAAAATATGTTATATAAAATTGGTACAAATACCTGCAAGTTATTTTTAATAGTGACTATGCTGATGCTATCCATACCACAAACTATTTTTTGCTTTTCATCTTAATTATGACATTGTATATGTCATCAATTGAAATGTTAAAATATTCTAATATTGTCCTCTTTCACTGCTTGATCTTCATTAAATAAATCATAACCGAAAAATTGTTCTTTTAATTTAATGTGTTTTTTAAATTAATGTGTGTGTGTGTGTGTGTGTGTGTGTGTGTGTGTGTGTGTGTGTGTGTGTGTGTGTGTGTGTGTGTGTGTGTGTGTGTGTGTGTGTGTGTGTGTGTGTGTGTGTGTGTGTGTGTGTGTGTGTGTGTGTGTGTGTGTGTGTGTGTGTGTGTGTGTGTGATTTTATATTTTATGTGAAACAGTATTTGAAAACAGTAGAATAGGTTGAGGTAGGCTAGCTAAGTGATAGTAAACTTTCAGTTTTCAAGTTTTCAAACTATTCGTTATTTTTTTAATATTACAATATTCTTTGACTGTTGATTGCAAGTGTTCCTTTAAAATTTAGTTATGCAAAACGTGAAAGCTGATAAATTTTAGATCATTTCTAGTTTCTAGTTTAAATCTAAATGTGTTTTAAATTGGTGAAGATGGGGTTTACATTTAACATTCTTGCCGCACAATTAATGCTCATAATATTTCTTTTACAATTTGTGAGCGGAGCATTTATTACACAGTGTACGAGGTTTTTATTGTTTTTTTATTACTATATTGTAAGTAGTTTCCACTATTTAATATTATAATGAGCACTGGCATATTTTATTATGACACTCTTACAAATCATTTAATTTTAGTGATACATATACCTGGAACTAAGCAGAAGGTGTTGATTGAAAGATAGCAATTGTTACTTCATATTACTACTACAACTGGAAAAATAAACACGAATGAATGTAATGAATAACAGAAAATTTCAACAATTATCAACGTTGTATGAATATTGTCACTAATATCTTGAGCTCGTTATATGATTTGTTAATGTAAATCTAGAATTACATTAATGTGTTAGAACTCTTTTTGAACTTTTGTATGACTCTATCTTTTTTGTATTAAGAAAACGCTATAGGTAATAAATAGTAAGGAATTTATGATTTTGTAACATACATTTTTTGTTTACAGGTAGGAGTCGCCAATAATCTGCTAGTCGTTAAGGTAAGAAATATTAATAAAAATAAATATATAATACAGCAAATTGACAATGTTAAACCTTAAACTAAATTTATATCCTAGAATTACTGCAAATTTAAGAATAGTTTTGGAACAAATAAATTAGCATGCAGCTCATATTTTCATTTTGGAATAGTTTTCTTTCATATAGTTGGATTTTGGAAATCCTTTTCTATTATTATACTGTACAACTAGTTATATATTATCAAGATAGTGTTCATTAAATTAATTTTATATTGGTTTTATGATGTTATTTTAAGTTCTAAGAATTATTTTTTTACAACAAACGTCAAGGCATAATTTTAACTTATTTGTCACTGATGAGTCATTGAGTATTATAAGTACAATTTTAACGGATGAGGTTTCCCTCTGTTTTCTCAACTAATATTGTTAATATTGTTTACTGAGGATTTAATATTGAAACATTGTGGATGGAAACCTAAAATCTATTTAGTAGATCAACCCGGTAATTCGGAGTAATTTTTGGGAGAATCAAATTTATTTCCAAGCATCAAAACCATTCCTGAGGGTGAAAGCTTTGAGCTTTCCATCTTTAAAAAATAAATTAAATAATGTTATGTTTAGTTTTCCCCTTTTAGTGGTACTTTCATATATTTTTAATTTAAAGTTAACTTTTCTTTATTGTTTTTAACATGAATATCTTAATAATAATTCCCGGATACAAGCACAGAAAAGGCATCAAACATGACACATATTTAGTTTGTGATACAAGGCTGTGACTGATCTCAAAATAACTTCACGTGCTGCGATTTCAGCCATTACTGCTGCTTCAACTACTGACTATGTCCAATTATTCCTGATACGGTCAGTAGGTTCGTATTTGCCCAAACTCACAACCTTAGTCAGGACTTCCGGTTATGGCAGTAGGGTGTCACGAGAAGACTGTGCAAGGCATTGTTTCTCCAGTTTCCTGTCGCTTTAGTGGACTCTGAATATTTTCATTAAACCATAATATTATATTGGACTATGACATGACATCAATACAATTGTTGTTGACTTATTCTTATAACTAGGTTGTTATTATTATTATATTTTTAACTTTTCAAAATTTTGTATACTTTTATACGTATAGATATTGTTCTAATTTCTCATTAACAAATATATATTTATATGTATATATTTATATACATACACATTATATAAACATACACTTTTTTTGCGTTGGGGTATTGGGGTGGATTCACAGATCCTCACACGTCAACCTGAGCTTAATTGTGTGCCCCTTTGATGTTAGAGGGGTAAGCCTATCTTTGTGCCCTTAATTAGGCTAAGAAGCTTTTCCCCGATACTAGCATCTGGTTCGTCGCCTGGTTGTTTATCACCGAAAAGAGCCCTTCTCCTTGCTCCCAGTCTCTCACAGTCCAGTATTATGTGTTTTGCAGTCTCTTCAGACTTATTTGCAGAGTCTACACTCCGAGTCCTCATTTCGTAAACCTAGAGTGTTTAGGTGTTTTCCTGAAGTGGCCGTGTCCAGTGATCAAGGCAATCACTTGCTTAACCCGATCCCTGCCCAGCCCCATCAGCCATCTGGTGAAGCCGGAGCTAGAATCAGCAAGCAGTCTTTTGCCGAGTGCTTGTCCTTGGTGACTCTGCCACCGCAAGCGGTGTGTCTTCCTGGACCATTTGTTTATACTTTGGTAAGCGGCTGACTTGCTTATACCACAACTCGGTTTCTGGACCGGTGTATGGCATGCTTGCTCCGCTTTTGGCAAGCCTGTCGGCGCATTCGTTGCCACCTATGCCTGTGTGGCCCGGTACCCCAACCAAGACGCACAAAGTTGCGTGATCCAAGCTTGCAGAGAGTGTTAAAACATTCCCAAACAAGCTTGGATGTAATGCTGTTGGAGTCAAGAGCTTTAAGAGCTGCCTGACTGTCTGACATTATACAGATGTTCTTTCCTTGGTACCCTCTGGTAAGGCCTAGGTTGGCACAGGCCAGGATACCATTTGATTTCGGCTTGAAATATGGAGCAGTTCCGTCCCAAACTGCCGCAAAGGGCAGTTCTAGGGGATTGACTAAACACTCCATATCCAGTTCTGCCCTTAATAAGCGAGCCATCCGTGTACCAGACAAAGCTCCTTTCTTATTGTTGGGATGTTATCTTGCGATTTCCACTCATCTCTGGAGTAGAAGTCAACAGAGAATGGCTTATTGAATACGAACTCTCCGTTCTCATTATGTCGGAGACCATTTCGAGAATAGCGCTTGGTTTACAGCTTCAGTGATGGTGGCCATGGCCCGCGCTAGACGCGCCATTCCTCCACAAGCCAGCAACCATCAAACGATAGGCTGACTTACGCGCTTCAAGCTTTTATATGGACATCAAGATGTAGAAGTCCTAAAGCCACCTCGAGGGTCGCTGAGGGACTGCTCCTAAATGCTCCGGTTGCAAAGATTGTGCCAAGCCTTTGTAAGCTTTCGAGCTTAGCTTTAGCAGTTTACCTGATTCACCTTTGTCCACCAGACTAATGAAACCATAAGTGATTTGAGGCCTTACAACTGCTTTGTAAAGCCATAGTGCTATATGGGGTTTTTACGCCCCATGAGATTCCTGCAAGTCTCCTGGACGTCATGAGCGCCCACTTTGCTTTTATGCAGGATATTGTTAAGATGATCGTTCCACGTAAGCTTATGGTCTAGAGTCAGTTCTAAATATTTGACTGTCTTTGACCACTCAAGCTGTGTGGATGCGAGTTTCAGCCTAGAAAGAGACTCTAGGTTCTTTTTCCTAGTAATGGTACAACTACTGTCTTAGAGAGATTTACTTTCAGTACCCTCTCCATGACACCAGTTGTGTACAGTTGAAGGTTGGTATTCATGATATCAACAACAACATTTGTATATTTTCCCTGTACCATAAGGACTATGTCCGTCTGCATATCCTTGGACATAGATTCCATTGTTAGTAAGGTCCTCAAGTAGACCTACTAGATTCCACAGGATGCCTCCTTGAGGACATCCCCTTGTGGGTGCGATCACAAGCGACTCTTCATTGAGATCGGCCCTGATCCGTCTGGAGCACAGCATGGCCCTAAGCCACCGGCACAGAGCTGGCTCGAGGCCCACGTCGCTGTGCTCCACTTACCATCGCAGTGAATTTAGCATTGTCAAAAGCTCCTTCAATGTCTATGAAGGTGCACAATGCCAATTCCTTGGCGGACAGGCTATCCTCAATCCTACTGAATAGTTGGTGCAGTGCTGATTTACAGGATTTGCCTTGCTGGTATGCATGTTGGTGCGATGAAGGGGAGTGTCTGAGAGAACTCCCTTTCTTAGGTGCCTCTCCACCAGTCTTTTCTAATGTTTTCAGTAGAAACGAAGATAAACTGATGGGACGAAAAGATTTAGGGACAGAATAGTCCGCTCTCCCTTTTTTAGGGATAAAGACCACCCATGTTGAGACGCCAGACTTGTGGTATGTACCCATAAGCTAGGCTCGCCCTGAATAGTTCACATAGAAGGGTAAGGAGATTCTCCGGCCCCCTTGTTGAAGCAGGGCCGGAAAGATTCCATCCCCTCCTGCAGATTTGAAAGGGCAAATTTAGAAATTGCCCATTTGGCTTTAGAGAGAGTGACAATCCTTCTGGCAATGGCCCAGCTACCACGATAAGCTCTTGGCCATGAGCCTGCCTCGTGGTTACCAGACGTTTCCGGTGTCGTCATTCTCAAAGATACAATCAGGGAAGTGAGTCTCAAGGAGAAGTTTGAGGCTATCACTAGACCCGGAAGTGTGTTGACCTCCCTGGACCTTAAAGATCCCAAGTGACCGGTTGGACTTGAGGTTAGCAAGCGTTGCAGTCTAGCTGCCGCGCTTAATTCATTTTACCTTCTGTATAAACTGCCTCCAGGAACTTTGTTTTGCCTTTTTTAATTGCTAGGCTGTATTCTGTTAGAGCTCTATGATAGGGCTCCCAGATACGGCTCCTTTTGCATTTGATTGTGCAGCTTCCTAACCTTAGCCCTTTTGCGAGCGAGGTCCGCAGTCCAACCACTTAGTATTGGTTCGACTCATCCCCCGTCGCAATGGACAATTGTCGTGGAAGCTATTGATTATAGCATTCTGCAGGTCAGAAGCTATCTGATCTATGTCTGTGAAGCATCGCACCCTTCCGCCTACCGATCCCAACTGTGACTGAAGGTCAGACTTGTATCCCAACCAGTCAGTCCTCCTGGGATTGCGATAGAAGGACCTCTGCAGCCTCATCTTGCAAGTTGAAGTGGATATACCTGTGATCCGATAATTAGGCCTCTTCGCTTACGTGCCACTTATCAACCATTCCAAGTATACCTTGTGTGCAGATTGTTATATCAATAACATCTTGTCTAATTCGTGTTGCGAACGTAGGGCGGTTACCCCTTTATTACATATAAATAGGTCCCTACTTAGAAGAAAATTGTAAAAGTGCCTCACCTCTGGGGTTAGTGTTGGTGCTGCCCCATTCAGCAGAGTGATGGGCATTGGCGTCACAACCTAGAAGAAGTTGTTTGATGTCTGGCTTGTGCTTCTTCCACCAGGAGCTCTAGGTCTCTTGATGGAGGGAGTTCCCCTGGCATCATATGGCAAGTATACGGAGCCTACAATTGTGCTCTGTACTATGCCTCCATTCTTCCAGGTCAGTATGCCCACAGTGAGAATCTCTGAGCAGAATTCGTTGAGGGTTAGAAAAATTCAAGCCTCTCTTCAACAGGATGCAGGTCCTGACATTCCTTAGAGAGGTACAGTAAATTAACTTACCTTTGGTTTCATTTAGGCCCGCCACTCTCCCTTGGTGAAGCCATGGTTCTTGAATCAATGCCACATCAAATCCCTCCTGGAGGAAAGAACTGGCAGAAGGCTGCCGAAGCAGCCCTACTGTGCTGGAGGTTGATTTGTAGAACTCGTGGCGTTTGTCCTTGACTGTCGAGGAGGAGACAATTGAGACCTGCCAGAGTCCTAGGTTGGCTCTACATTTGGAAGCCTTCACAGCCTTGTAGCAGACCTCGTCCAGGAAACAGACGAATCCGTAACCTTTCGGATCTGGCTTGGATGGAAGGATTTTCCACTCGTTTACATTTAGGTTTGGGTTCTGCTTTTTGAACATTTCAAGTACCTTTTCAGGTGTCTTCTTCAGAAGCTTCGGGTGAGCTCTGAAAAACACCCTAGTGGACCTCAAGATGTCCTTACGCAGACCCACTCTCAGAGAGATGTCGTCTCCCCAGAGGTTTTATTCTTTGAATAACTTCTTCCAGCCAACGTTTGGTGTGCTCGTTGATGCAGGAAGCAATTAAAACACCTTTCTCTAGGTAGGTGCCCGCAAAACGATGGAACGGAACCATCCTCCAGGGGTTGGATTTCTTCCATAATTGCGTCCTCGATGGCTTCTCTCCTTGCTCTGCACTAAGCTTCGCCTCCGGGTAGCCTTCGAGGGCTATGGCCATTTTGATCGCCGCGACCTCTCTATAGGTAGCCTTGGGTGTGCTAACCAGAGGCCTCGGGATCGTGGGCTTCCGGCTTTTGGGTTTCCCTCCTAGCCTTCTTTGCGGGCCCCTCAGCGGAGGGTGGGGTGACCAAGGTGCCTCTGGGGCATTTTGGCCGACCCCTCCTCCGCCTTGGTACCCGCAGTTTGGGCCCGGAGTTTGAGACCTCCTGCCGTTCTGGGTTCTTTTTCTTCTTTTTCTTTTTTCCCCCTCCTCCACTTGGAAGGGTCAAAAGCTTCACCCTTTCCAAGAAGTTTAGCCTTTAGTGCTTCTCTCCTTTGAGCAGTGGTGAGATTAGGCCTCTTCATTCTGAGGTTGCCGAGTTGCTCTGTGGCATCATCCAGCGTACCTGTAGACATGGGAGTGCTTGGGCTGTTGAGGAGGTGATCTTCTATATCTTGAAGGGCTTTTGCTTCCTCAGCGCTTGTACTACCTTCCTCAGATAAAAGCCTTGCCATGTATGGGAGCTTCAGTGTGCAATGGAACCTCCTGTGTTCCTAAGGCACTTTGTTGAGGAGAGGGTAGGGATGTTGGCATAACAACCTCTTGAGTTGTGTTACCAGGTGATGGGGTGTGCGAGGTAGCTTCAGGAGCTACCTCAGCAGGAAGAGTAGATTAGAAACAGCTTCAGAACTGTTTTCAAGGGTTGTGTTGGTTTTGGTTTTTGTTTTTTATCATGTTGTTCCCACGAGTAGCTAGGGAATGGAAGGTCGACCCAGACAGAGCCCCGCATGCCTGGGTAAGCTGCTTTAAACTGGAGGGTCGCCGGTGTCCAGAGTCCGCATAGTACAAACTGGTTTGCCACCAGCCATTCAGCCCTGGCCTATGCTGTTCCACCGTGGCTTGGCCCCTAGTGGGAGAGATGAAAGGAAAACTAAATCGAAGGGTTGAGGAAGTTTACCTCAGATAGAAGAGAGTGAAGAAGAAAGATAGGCTGAAACATAGAAAAGTGTGCCAGCCATAGGCCCTCCAGAACAAGAAGAGAAGGGATCTGGAACATTAGCTAGGGTACCTCGGGGTCGCCACTACCCGTACGGCCTTGAAAGTAAGACCGCCCCTGAGGGAAAACATACACTTCCTTTATATCATAATTTCTATTTGTACAAAAAAGTTTGTTTTGTCTTTAATTATTTATAGACATACTATTATTAATTTAACTAAAGATAGTAATTATATATTAATTTGTATTTATTCTTGTTTAACTAAATAGTTTTAACTTAGATATACAGATTATTTTTATTTCATTCTTTCACTTCTATTCTAGAAGACACGGTAGAGATACTTTTACGGTACAGGACAACTTACATTTACGTGGCAAGTGCATCATGGTGAAGCATTTTGGTTATCCAAAGAGCAAAGAAACTCAGAAGTCACGTTTTCAATGTTCTCAATAGTCTAGGCATTTAAAAAGTTTGATTATAGTATAAAGTAGAAAACAACTTTAGTTATCAGTCGTGAGTATCAGAGATTTTTGGAGTAACATGGTTTCTCAGACACTAGGAATTCCCTTGAGTGTTAAGCTCACGAAATTGTAGACACAGTTATGGAGATTCGTTGAAGATGGAGCCTTATAATGTCATCTTTCAAACCTAAATGATGTCAAAAATAGCGAAGCGTACAGTTCAGGTGGTTTTTTACAAGCCCAGGTCTCTAATATATTACTTTGCTGCTGTTGCAGACAGTGATCCAAATGATATCCCTTAAATTTGTGACTCTTAGAGACCAAATTCAATCTTTTGATTGATTTAAGGGAACTAGAAGAAACTAATTGTGTGGTTATCAAATATCAGTGATATTTACCCTTCCTTCTCACGGGATGGAGTGATTTTACAAATAACACTACTACGTATTTTCCTGTGGGAATTTACTAATCAAATAAATTAAACATTTTCCACCTCAACCGCTGAGAGATTAATGCATTTCTTTAATGGGATCTCGTTTTTAAAAGCAGATTAAACTGTAACGTTCTTTGTTAACATCGTATACATTAACGTGATTAGAATATCATGATTGTTACATTGGTAGGTAACATTGAAGTAAAATTTAATATATATTGCTTCATGATTCATTTTGAAGAATTTGTTTCATAACCGTTTCAAAGTTCGTTTAAATCGCTTCTTAGCGGTGTAGTAAAATGACAGTACAAAACGTCGCGTTGTGCTCTGTATAATAGCAATGAGCAGTATTTTTTTCTTGATTCCTCTTGTTTAATAATCGCCACGAGTGTATAAGAACGAAAGATACATTTTAAAATAGTTAGGACAGTATTGTGCCATAACAAAACAACTACTGTGTAATTAAAAATGAAACTGTTACATTGATATACAAGTAAACAGTTCTTTGATGCAGTCAAAAGAGAGATTGCTTTGTTTAAGTTTTATGAAAGATGACAGTCAAAGTAAAGTATTGCTCTAGACGGTTGTAGGAAAGTTCCCAAGGGCTGTCACTTGGCGATAACTTATTTAACTTTCTTCAACATTCATTTGTTAACGGTTTTAAGTACTAAGTTTGAAACAGATATTTTAAAGTACTACATTCTATTACACTACTATATTTATTCATACTATTAAAGAGTTAATCAAAGTAATAGCTAGACTGTAGTGTTATATTTTTGTCCCTAGTCCCTAATAACATATGAAATGCATTATAATTATTACATCCGGCATTGATAAAAATTTTATTAAATTCTTTCATCTATCAAAACATTTTACAATTTAAAATTCTTACAATTACAATTTAGAGCAAAGATGGTTAATACTTCTCAACAGATACTTGGTTAAGCTTTTAGAACTTAAGTACTCTGAGCATGTAGATTCTAATTGCTTTGTAAGTTCGTAGATTCGTAGTTCTAGTTTCTTTTTGTTCTTCTTCTTTTAGGTTAGGTGAAATACTTGTCATATACAAAGGCCAGACTATTTCAATAGGATTTGTAGGATTAGTAGATCCTAGAGGATGGATTCGCCAATAGCCCTACACAGTAAGTTGCAGGGTGTAGAGGACGGAGAACTAAGTACAGGATTTTATTAACGCCAGTAACCAGCGATTTCAAGAAGCTACATGTAGGCATAGCCGGATGATCTTGGAAGCTAGCAAGTCATGGAGGCCGAAAGCTCTAACGGTTAACTTACTCAAGAGGTGGTGATAAAAAGGGCCTTAATGTTTAATGTTTTGAGGTTTCCAAATATCTAAGCCTCCTATGAAGAAGACGAATACATGAGTATAGTCTAGCCAGTTAGCCAAACTATGTTGACTTATACTTTTCCCATTTTTAATTGTTTTTCTATAACAAGATAGGAGTACGTCACACTACATCGTAAGAGGCATGCACTGAAATTGCATGCAATATTTCAAATCCACAGCTCATTTCATCCTTGAGATGTCCTGCAGACAGACAGATAGACAGACAGTTATATAAAAAAAAGAAGTAGACACAAAAGTTATGCATCATAGAAATGATTTATGCACACTTTTAAGTCTACATATGAAATCTTTCTCGACATATCTTGCTACATAATGAATCCATGTTTTGGGTCACTAAACTCGTTTTCATATAGGTGCTTAAATAATAAGAGTAAACACACCAAATCATTATAAAATGATGAATGTGTTAAGATAGTCAGGGCTATATGTGTTAATATATCACGTGTTGGAATCTCGTCTAGGTGTATCAAGTTTATAAATTTATTCATTCTTCTATTTTCTCGTTGATCATCAGGATTGCCCACAAGACCAATTTAAAATATTCACTAACGCTCAGCCAAATCCCATGGAGTGACATGCATAATCATCGAACTCAGTGCATCTTGCTCAATTTGGAGTCTCTAGGTCAGTTCGTTTTCGAGATATTGTGCGGGCAGACTAATATAGACAGACAGGTTGACGTAAATCAAATTTGTCCAGCCTAGAGAGTTCAAGCTCAGCCAATTACTTATATAAGTTTTTTAATACTCTGAGTATGTTGTTAAAACTTACCCACTCATATTAAAACTTCCAGTGTAAAAGATAAGACATCGATTAGCCTAAAGAACGCAAAGTTAAGGTATTAGCAGTAGTGGACATACCATCAGCTGTGACATTAGACGGGCTCCATTTCGCCAATTGGAAAACTTTACTCCTCTCAGCGACACTGAGGCTGAGGCTTGGAAAATCAATGGTCAGCCTCTAACTTTATACTTTTGTTTTAAAATCATTTTAAAAACTGTTTGTCATTTTTGTACGTAAACGTTGTACAGAATCTGTTTTATATGTGGGAAATGGTGCCTAAATCCGAGTCATATTATTTTAATTTTTGTATTTCCAAAATTCACAATATATAGTGTTAAAACCTAAACATGTAGTCTAATTTTAACAAAATTTGACATGTATCTGTAAGTTTTAAACATATGTACCAATTTTATCTTTGATTGTTTTATAATTTACTTTTAACCTAAAAAACGTGTTGTAAAAGTTGAATCGTTGGAAATAAATGGGTAAAAAAATTATTGTAAACCATGTTCCTAAAAATAGTATTATAGTAGTAAACATTTATATAAAACACTGCTAACCGTTATAATAATTCATTGACTGTCGCAAATGTGAAAGTTTAGATTTATAGTGTTTGTGGTGTTTGAGATAGGTTTCGATTTATATTATAACACCTTTAATCTCGGAACTTATTAATAGGAACACTTATGATGCTATGGTCTTATCATCCACATTGGAATTGTTGGTTGTTCAAAAATATATACACACATTGATTAAGCGTATAAAACATCTACTCAAGGCAAATAAAACTGCTTGGTTATGGTCAATCACCTTCACCTCGAACAGACTATCACTGCATTTGGCCGTCGCGTCGAATAGTCATCAACAAATAAGTACTTGCTTTTGTTTAGTAAAGCATATAATTGAAAAAAGTCCAAAACAGGTTTTTGTACAATAAGCGTAATGATTTGATACTGTTTTATCAATCATTATTATGTGGTTCATAGAAATTAAGTAAAACTGTATATCTTCAGCGTGGAAAAGTAAGAAGATGACCTTAATGCGTATAATTATATTTTAGAGTGACAGCCACCTAAAATGTTGACGAAAATAAAGTTTCGTAACACCATTAAACATGTTATGTTCACCAAAATTAGTTACGACCCAAAACTTCGCTACACAGCTGAATAACATGGCTTCTTGGATTAAAATAAATACGTTAGCTTGTTTACAGTGACACCATATCCTATTTGTTCTGCTTCTGTTCTTTTTGTAATGACAACGTTATAAATCTACATGGCTTTAGAGTAAAATCACTTATTTAACTAGTATAGCCGATTTTTGGGAATTTATTTAGTTAATATTTACTACAAAATAAAAAATCGTATTTACTATAGCATATAATTATAACAGCTATAAAAACTGTTGTCTTTATATTTAAATGTTTATATTTTTATTTGAAAATGTGTTTTTTAGAATTTTAACATTAATGTTGTCAAACGATCTCAATTTTGATAAAACTAGTTAAAATATCGATTTAGTTGTTTGTGCTAATTAGATATTATCAAGAAGCGTAGCTATCCCAAAATCATAGTAATATAACTCGCAAAATATATTAGTTCTGAATTTTTAAGTTAACAGCCCTAAGAGGAGCTCATTTTGGAGATAAAATATTTAAATATAACCCAAGCGCATGGTTTGTTTTCGAGTATACTTTAACACTAACAGTCCAACTCCCGTTGCGTCGTTTCTTCCTTGTTGAATTGAAGTTGTGTGATATGGCAATTAACAACAATTTAGCGATATTTTGAGTTCTCATTGTTAAAGACTTAAACAATTTGGTACATGACGTGACTATGTGACTTATTCTTGCACCAATGTGTCATCAGAAAGATCCCATGTTTCTCAGACAAATACGGACTGCTTACTTAGGCTTCCATAATGTTTTGGACCTTGATTTAAGGGTTCCACTCATCGTGTCTTTGGCCAATGAGAGGATCGGTGAGGTATACAGGTGAGTGGGAGAATAGCTACAACTAAAAACAGTTTGAGTTATTAAGAACCCAACAGGTCCGTATTAAAACCATCTAGTCTCTCTGTCTATGCCATAACTCTTAATAAACAATATTGAGTTTTGAAACTCTGTACATAGGTTCATTTTGATCCAAATAAGAACACTATTGTTTTTGGTATCTAAAGGTCAAAGGGAAATTTATCCATCCTGTTTATCTCTCTGTACGTGAAAAAGACATAAAAACCCTTGGTTCATTGGTTTCTCTTGGCCTAACGAAACTAATTTTGGGGTCAAAAGGTCAAAGGACAGTCTGTCCGTCCTCTCTAATTCTCTGGAACATAAAAAAAACTTGGTTCATTGGATTCTCTTGACCTAACTAAGTTTATTTTTGGGTCAAAACGTCAAAAGGCAATCCACCCGTCCGTCATGTCTATCAACCTGGACGTGAAAAGGTCATAAACAGAAACTTGGATCACTGGTTCCTCTTGACCCAACCAAAACTGATTTTAGGATCTAAAGGTCAAAGGGCGATTCATCCATCTGTCCATCAGTTTGCGTAACAATTCACGTTACCTTGTGTTGTGAATTTCAATAATCCGTTACATCGGTAGTCATTGCTATAACAGGTGCTATAACAGTTCGTGTAATGCAAGCGGACATTTAATGCAGTAAATACACAGTAAAATGACTTTAATATCAACAAAGAATACACGTTTTACTCTCAGTAAATGAGAACTATTCACAAAACGTAAACGGGCGTTCTGTGAAACACGTATACTAATTTTGTTACACACGTGAAATATTCCAATGTGAAGGCAGTTTAAAGCTTCCAGCCACCGTTTACATTTAGGTTGATTAAAACTAATGACGGCAGGCGGCGGTTTTATCACGTTGCCAGGGGGATATTGTTCAAACTCCGAGCTACTTTCTCGCCTTGGCTTGCTGTAAAACGGGTCTAGTGAATCTAAACATTGCTAGTTTTTATTGTCTGTAATGTTAAACTCGATATATCGTTTGTATTAGTAAATAGCTTTCTTATGCAAAGATTATATCATCCAATTGTTTCGAGTGAAAATAAAACTATGTTGAAATAAGTATTGTTCTTCATGTGTATTATTGTCTTAAATTGATAGTTTCTAATCCCTTATTAACACAGTGTGAACTTTTTATAGACAATTATATAGTTTAAACTATAGTTACATAGTAAATTAAAATCAAATATAAACAAATAGACTGAAGGAAATATGTTTACATTGTGAGCTTCCAGTATACGTATGATAAGGAACACTTAAGTCGAAAATTTTAATTTTTGCAAAAAATATTTTTTTTATGAGTTGAAGTTGGCAATTCATTTTTATATTAATAATAATATTGTTTAAATAAACACTTTTGCATGAAATAAAGACAACCTTAATATTTCTCAGTTCCAACGCAACTATACTTGCAAACATATTGCATTGTCGGGACCTGGTAGCCACAAGAAGGCGATATTACGGCACAGGTATATACGGCACTCCTAATTTATATTGTTACAACCCGAGCACTGAAGACAATCACAAAACAACACAGAATCGCAATAAGCAGCTTGAGCTTTTCCCTTTGTTATGGCTATAGAAGTTAAATAAGCGGAAAGTCTTTAACTACTCTGAAAGGTTTCTTTGTGTTGAGGGCACCTCACTATAACTAAGTAATTTTTCTTTCTTGCTTGATTTATTCTAAAAAATAATTTTCGTCTTTTAATCTAAACGAATTTACTATAGTATGTGTATGCATCAAGTGCTGTACGTGTAAGTGCTGCTTTATTTTGTTTGGCTTTAATAATAAGCTTCCTGAACTGTACCATTTCTGAGTTACATTTAACGAAATCCATTCATGCTTTTTATTATTGAAATTTGAACTCTTTCTTGTGTTTACATGTCAACTTCAACTTCTTCCATAACACGTAAAATACGAGTATGAAAATATTTGTTTGTTGTCAAAAAATAACAATATTAATCACTACGAGTACAAGTAATATGCATATCTAATAAAACGTTATGCAGCTACTCGAATCCCTGACTTTTATAAGCTTTATAACATGGTAACGATCAGAACCTGATAGCCGGAGAGCCCATTCCAGGAAAATCCTAAAATTATATCACTACTAAGCTTTATGGTTAAAAACTAATTAAAATCTTCAGATATTACGACTTACTGGTAAGAGTTTCTTCAATCATTAGATTTGTTAAACTGAAACTGGCAGAACCAGTAATGAATGTTTAAAAGACGCTTATACAGACGAGTGTCAATTAGAGCTATATCGTGATTGGCTAATTGGCCAAACAGCAATCACTATGGCCTCTTTATTATAAACTGATACTGATAAACTGATGCTGTTTTCATTTTCAAGAGACTTTTCTTGGTTCTTACTATTTTGGAGAGTAGTGTGAATTTTTGCAGCATTAAATATTTTGGAGGTTTGGTATTGCAAATGTTGCAAAATCTGCTATGTCCGATCTTACTGTATGCCCTTCTCGTAACATAGCTATGATGGGAATTGTTGAATATATGTAAATGTTGAGTTTAGCTCCAGTTCACCAGCCTCCTAGTGCAGCGTGTGAAATCTGTCAGAGGCTTAACTCCTGGAATTTGAAGTAATCTTCAAGTTCGTCTGAAGTAATCGAAAAAGGTCGTTGGCGGAGAAGCTCGTAATTAACTCTTTTAACATCGTGTATGTTACAACGAACATGTTCTTCTTCTTCTTTATTATCAATTATTCAGGACCAGTCAGGATCTTCTTAAAATCATGTCGTTGTCTGTCCACCTGTACAATAAATCTTGATACAAAGGTCCTAGAGACTTGAAATTTTGCACATAGGTTTCTCCTATTTGAAGGAAGAACTCTATTGATTAGTTTAAAAAAGTAAAAGGTAGCCAGTCCAACCTTCGATCCGTTTGTCAGTCAGCCCATTTGTACGATACATATTAATAGAACGGTCTTAGTGACTTGAAACTTTGTACATATGTTCCTTTTGGTCCCAGGAAGAACCCTAATGATTTTAGGTTCAAAAGATCAATGGACAGCTTGTCTGTCAAACTGCCCGTCTGAACAATAACCCTAGACAGAAAGGTCCTAGAGACTTGAAACCTGCTACATTAGGTACCCTTGGGTCAAAAGCTCCCTCTTTGCGATCTTTCGTTACTTCTATAAGGTCCTTGCAAAGAAACATTTCGCCAAAACACATATTCGCAGCCTCAATTATAAGGTGTTTACTATTTGGTTGAATACAAATCCAATGTGTTTTATTGTACTTATGCGACAATTAATTATTTTAAAATCTCAAAAACCTATTTCCATTATTCGTGAAACATGCAGCACCCTACAATACTTTAGTTACTGTTATACTTAATGTCTGTCTACATGACCATAACTCAGCTAGCCCGCAGTTATAATTCAATAAATAATCGTTTGACCAAAATGAATATAGATTACTTGTTGTATTAAATTTGTACCCTCATGAATACTACACTAGACATTCTCAGATCGATGCTGATCCTACCGTGTTGACAGACTGCCTCCAGCTGTGTGCTGAACTAATTTGACAGCTGCTAAACTAATAACTACTATTGTACCAGTAATCAGCACAGTACTTACATCTGATATATATTGTTATACACAGTTATTCGGGTCTAAGATAACATATAGAGTATATACTATTTTTTATAAAAATATAAATAAATTTATCGTAATAATATTTTATTAAATTAAATATTTTGGTTTAGATTATATTAAATCCAAATCATGTATCATGGTTCTTGAAAATGTTTATCAAATGAATTTATCGATTTAATATCTAATAATATGTCATAATTATGTTTTGACTTGGATTTTCTGTTTCATACCGTCATATTTTGTCAATTTTGTTTATGGTGTTTGCCGTGGTCATTTTATTGTACATATTATTGTGTAATTTAAATAATAAAAAAAACATTGTTAACAAAGATGGCTGCTTGGACCGGAATATAAAATCATGAACAGCTAGGGCAGATTATAAATATTAAAACGTGATATTGCTAAAAGGTGTCAGGGATGAATTCAAAAACTTTATGCAGGCAGTCTATTAATTTTATCCATAATGATGTAGTCGTAAAATAACATAGTCTAAAATAAAGAACCGGGAAAATCAGAAGGTGAAGCTAAACGTTGACACGCAACTATACGGCATCCTAATAATACTTAGCCTAATCGCTATCGGTTTTTCATTACTTAAAGGATCTCTGAAAAAGAATGCCGGGATTTTGAACGGCGTTACTTAAACATTCTTGAAGATAACTAAACTATTTAAACGTCAAATGTAAGATCAAATAAACGTTTCCGTGTAGCATTGGGATGAAACGTTGACCTTGGAAATGCGCAGAACAACTGCGTGGTGGCAGTCCGCTATTGTGAATGACAAGCCCTGGCGCTACTCGCGAGTACAATGTTTAAAGGCCGCTTCACACCTAACGTCCATTCCTCCACTGGACGGGTAGGTTGGATCGCTCGCCTGCTTATTAAATGGAACACTGCACACCAGCATCCGTCCAACCGCTGGAACAAAATTCCGTCCAGCAGCGGATGGATGTTCTGGAATCGCTCCCCAAGCGATTTTTACAGGCGTCCGCTTGGAAATTATTTAGCTGCGCATGCACACTGCATCACTTCAGCGGACACCACCCTGCTAGTTCCTCGCAACGAGGTGTCTTTCAGCGACTAGCTGAACACTGTTATCCGAGTTGTTTTGAGTTGGCTTATTTGTCCGATTGTGATTGGTTATGGAGCAGCTTCTAGAAGTGATAATACGTGGAGAATATATGCAGCGTTGTGGGATACTTGGTTACCTGCAAATCTGCTAAATAATATTCTTTGTACTCAATAAAAATCTGTTTTTGCTTTCTAATTCCTTATTTTAAAGCACCTTGTCGGATTTTTTACTCTTATCTTGGCACATAGCTTTTTTGTTATTGGTAAAAATATTTTGAATCACGTTTCATTTTAGTACATTGTACAAAAAGATATAAAATAAAATAAAAACAATAACACATTTTGTGTCTTTTCCCGAAGGAAACAAATGTAAATTCTGAGTTTCTATGTATGTGTGTTTAGCCGATTAACTAAAAATTACCTTTTAGATTTTGGTGGTTATTAATAGTTTATAAAAGGCTACTTCAGGCATACCGCTGAGACCGTGCGTTCTCTGCTTGTGATTGGTTTCCTGTAAATCGTTTCTTCTCTCTTTATATCATTCTGTATAAATATTAAAACATCTTCAAATTGTTCTTAACTTATTCTAAACTACCGTTTGAATATCCATCATATATATGGTGGACCTCACCAAAGCTTTTTTTTTATTAATGAGGTGCACCAAGATTTTTTCTTTTACTAACTAAATTAAGTATCAGTATATTTTCAGATTTACTGCAGAAACTATCAGCAGCAATCCATAGCACACGTTCTATAAACTAACTGTTACACTAATGTAAAGTAAATGCCTTCTATAAGGATAGAGGGTTAAAGCATACAGTTACAGTAACCGGAAGGATAGACGATGAGAGCACTAAAATACGTAAACAGCAAACTTGTAATACTTCGAAATTGTATACAGCTCTTACTTCTTCTCAAATATATTATATACTTCAGCAATTGTTCTACTTACTTGATTAGAAGACGAGGTAAAAATCAATATTTATAAGGCATAATTTTAATAACTGACTGTTGAATACTGTCCATGTAAAACTTTCTCATTTTTGTTAGCGTTGTTATTACTATTACTATTTCTATTCTCTTGGACTAATAATCTGAGAATCGTTAGTTCGGATTCCGCAGATCAAATGCTTGGACGCTTTATATCGACTACATAAACAAATGCAGTTATCAACGAAGAATGTATACGAGTAAAGTATCAATAAATATGAAACTACGGTAGCAAGTTACGCAATTTCATCTCAAGACAATATAGTAAAAGGATCGCCCATACAGAAGCATATATGGCTGTCAAGCACTTTGTGAGTGTCTGGTCAGTTTACGGTTGTGGAGTAAGAGCCCGAAGTGAAACAATCAGAACTTGACCAGTCACTTGCACATAGTTTCCTAACTCTTGCTGCAGATATTTGTTGGGGTTTTCTCAGAAACACAACGTTTTGATGATATCTGACTTTTCTCCTAGGACTCTATTTAAAATAGTGTAATATGAAAACATGACATTCACTTTGTATTTAATTCAAAAAATAATGTGAGTTCAACAATAATCCTCCAAATATATCAATATTTAATTTCAACGAAAAATATTTTGTTTCTTAGAGATTATGTGGCTAAATTATTCGTTAGGCTAAATTTTACTTTTTGCGTACTTAATGATGGCCTTGTTCGTTACTGAGAAATACGTTTAGTAATCATTCATTTTCTCACCAGATTCAATAACGTTCTTGAATACTGATGTAAAAATTGAAAATCATAATTTTAAAACAAAAATTCACATCAAAGACAACAATTAAATGCAATCATTGCATTTCACCAGCTGCCATCCAATTCACATTAAAAAATACATACCTGAGTCTATTAATAAGGGCAAAAAATCTTTGTAGCAATCAGTCTGACTTTCATGACTACACAAATATACTGTATAATGTACTTTTTGAAAGAGTGTATCCAAAACATCTTGTTGATAAACAAATCAGAGCATCTAAAACCAAATCCAGTGCTTTTAATCCTAATGACCCTAAATGTATTACTCAATATTTTCTTGACCTTGCAATATATTCTTTTCTTATTATGAAATTTATTTTTCCCTTGAATCTAGAAATTATTTTCTAAGCTACCTAAAGTTAATCTTCTAAATACTTTAAAAATTATTACCAAATTAATATCTTAAAAAACCTTGCTCTCTAGACAAAAAAAAAATTAAACTATGATGGTAATCCAAAAAGTAATAACATCAAATGTAAACATCGTGTACAGTGTAACAAGCCATTCAGATGCGGCGTTTGTAAGATGTTAATGAATTCCTAAATCTAGAATGGTAGTACAATTTAGAGCCAAATCCCATCCAAAATACTAATCTAATAAAATTTAAGAAATATTGAAATCGCACATCAATAAATGTTAAAATCAAGGCAACCAGATGGGTTGAACCTAAGGTGACTCTCTTTTCCTTCTTTATATAAAATTTTCTTCTACGTATACATTTACAAATATTCTAAATATAGCTGATTGGAGTCTTTTTATATATAAAACATTCTTTTGATTTCATGAAAGTATTAATATCATAATCAATTATTTAGTATTACATGACTAATTGTCTATAAATTCAGTGACATGATTTAGTAGATTCAGAGTTGTCGGACTCCTTCTTTTCTGTTGAAGAATCCCAGTTTTGGATAACGCCATTGTAGGATAACGCCAGTGTTGGATATTCCACACTTGGATAACACCAGTAAGGGTAACGCCAGTACGGATAACGTTAAGTTGGATAATGTGTTAAGTACAATCGGTGTTGGTTACTCTCTGTGCCCTATACTCTTTGTGTTCGATACCCTCTGTGTTGGATTCCCGCAGTGTTGGTTACTCTCTGTGCCCTATACTCTTTGTGTTCGATACTCTCTGTGTTGGATTCCCGCAGTGTTGGTTACTCTCTGTGCCCTATACTCTTTGTATTCGATACTCTCTGTGTTGGATTCCCGCAGTGTTGGTTACTCTCTGTGCCCTATACTCTTTGTGTTCGATACTCTCTGTGTTGGATTCCCCGCAGTGTTGGTTACTCTCTGTGCCCTATACTCTTTGTATTCGATACTCTCTGTGTTGGATTCCCGCAGTGTTGGTTACTCTCTGTGCCCTATACTCTTTGTGTTCGATACTCTCTGTGTTGGATTCCCGCAGTGTTGGTTACTCTCTGTGCCCTATACTCTTTGTGTTCGATACTCTCTGTGTTGGATTCCCGCAGTGTTGGTTACTCTCTGTGCCCTATACTCTTTGTGTTTGATACTCTCTGTGTTGGATTCCCGCAGTGTTGGTTACTATCAAGCCGTGTTGTGTCACACCCGCATGCTAATATACTCCCTCCAAAACATGTTTCACTCATAACATCGTTAACCGTTAACACAATAAACCTAATGTTTATATTTTGATAGAGATCCATCGGATCTATAAAACCAATAGAGACCTTAGAAAAGAAGCCTGTAAAATAGTATAAATCCCTGAACTGAGTGACTAGCATTGTTCAAGACATTCTTTTCTTGAAATAAAATAACTTTTTTGTCACATTATAATCAACATTTGGTCATATTTTGGTCTATTACACATATTTACATTATTCTCTTTACAAGTTCATCTCTTATACTTATCTGGCTATCTTCTAATGGTACTTGTTTCAGAATTTTTCTTTACTATTATGAAGTGTATTGATTAATCAGTTACGCGTTGTATTTTAACATTTTTTCTTCTTGCAAAGAACTTTATCCATTGACAATAGTAGATGTATTACACATCTGTGTCGTAGATTTCCGGCAATGTTTTCACTAGTTAGTGATCCAAGCCGATAGAAGTTAAGTTTAATACAGTTTAATCGACTGTTGACTAAGTCAATTCTTTGAATTTCCAAATTAAAGCCTTTTACGATAACTTCCCTGGTTATAGAAACACCATTAATTATCACCTATAAAATCGCTAACGCAGAATTATGGTCATGTAAAATATAAAATTTGGGCAGTTTTGTAACAAGGCCAAAATTGATTTCTTAAAAAATTAAACATTGGCTTGTTTATTGAATATGCATTAGTTCTATAATTCATACATGTTTACGAGAGTAAAATGTTTCAAAAAGATTAATGCGAGTAGATTACTTAAAGATAATACTAATTCAATACAGTTTGTAATGTATTTTTGTAGTAAAACATTATTTAAGCACTTAATCTTTTATATGTAAAAACATGTGACTACCTCCAGTCATATTTTACATGAATAATATTAAAATACATATCCTTGAAAGGATAATAGAATTTTGGACATCTTCCTTCGTTAATGTTATAACACAGGTATTTAGTACAAACCCATATTACACCAGTACATATCCTTATAATCAGCATTTTCCTTTGGACCCAATTATAAAATGTCCATGAATTATATTTTCAATGCCTACCGCACATCGTGGAGTAATAAAAATATTCGCCTTCTTCCTATCTTAAAAAAAGAAGGAAATTGACTTAATGGGCTTTGAAAAAAATACTTTTTTAATATTATGTCAAATTAGCACAACATAACAGGGAAATAGCAGGCCCGAACCTCTGTATTTTAAGGATAAATACTTGGATTATTATATTCCCTTTACATAGTGTGAAATTTCTGTTTTTTACACATTTACAACAGATATTATCCATATGTTTGTACTTGCATTTACAAATCTATTGTATATATGAATAGTATCAAGCTGTCAGGATATAGAGTAATGTAGTCAATTAATCTTCTCTCTGCAATCTATTCCTTCTAGTGCTGATGGAGGTAAGGTCTAATTAACACTATGTCTGTTATGTCCTTTAGGGGCTAACTTGACCTAAATTACATAGCGTGCCGTATTCTTGGTGCAGTATGAATTATTCAAACAAGATTTAACAACTGAAGTGTTCAATGTATCATCTAAAATTATTAAAATATCATTCTAAAACAACTGAAAGCAGAACTGGAAAATTATTTAAATTAGATGATAATTAATTAATTTAAAACATTAATTAACATATTGATTTTTTTATATTTTGTATATTTACTTGCAGATGAGTTCTGCTTTTTCCCTTGAATTACTTTTTTCTTTGATTTATTAAATTACTTGATGTTATCACTCAATTGTATTTCCATTGTTTCCATGTATGCTGACAACACAAAAAATGGTTTTATATTATTTATTAAATGGAGAGAAAAATTAAAAATAATTTGTATTCTTATTTCACATGCATTAAAGTAGGAGATTACGGCTTACCATAAATCGGCTTAACAGGTATTGCTAAATTCGCAGCTGTGGGCGCTATCACGATATCTTCGTGGGTATTGGTCATTCCATTGTCCTAAAACTGCCTCCACATAACTACCAACAATAAGTCCTAAAACCTATCTACTCATGCCAGGAGAACTGCTGTGAAGGCAATAGCGTATCCTTTATTGTAACCTTGGAATATTGAATGGACATCGAACTTGTCCATTTAGAAATGAATTTTCATAAACAAATTCACGCCCATATTTTTATTCTTTCTGGAAATTATTCCTCTTAGCGAAAGATTCTATTAACACCTTGGAATAAGTGAATAAGGTTCATGTTAATGTGTGAACGTTTTTTTCTTTCTTTTACCCATGGTGCCATTACCGACATTAATCTGGCTTATATAGAAATAAGCTTAGCATCAAATTTCACGCTTATGACTTTTTTTAATATAGAGATATGCTCTTGTGTAATAGGGTTCACCAACGCTCAGCGAATTCCATGGAATACGACATTATCGAACTCGATTTTGCCTATGCAAAATTTAATGTTTATGCAAAGTTACAAGATTCTAGTTTAATCCGTTTTCGAGATATGCCGTGGAAAATTAGGTTTCGATGAGGCTCACTCAATTTCTACTATCGAACTCGATCTTGTCTGTGGACAAATGACATTTCACATAATTTCCAAATCATAGGGGAGGGGAGTTCGATTCGTTCTTGAGATGTTTCAGTTCCTAAGTTCTAAGGCTAAGGTTCGCTAAGGCTCAACAAATTCTTATGAACATTCACCACAATCAAACTCAATCTAGCCTATATACAAATGAAGCTTCATAAAACAATGTTTTAGTCTTTAGCACATTTTATTCTTGAGATATTCTTTAAAAGAGAAATGGGCATACGGACGGATATGCATACAGATAAGAAGAATTTAGCCATCCCATTCATTTTTTTGCCAGTAAAAGACGCAAAATTGTGTGTATAGCACATTCTGTTTTGTGAAAATTAATACTTTACTGACTCTCAGCCAAATCCCATAGGGAACATACGCTACTATCGAACTCACCTGTGTAGAAATGAAGCATCATTCAACATTTCAAGTCTATATATAAATTATTTTTGACATCGTGAGGACAGACAGATAACCATGAATTAACATTCCCAGCCCCCGAGTGATAGGCTTCGCTCTTGAATATTGCACTGAAATGTTTTTCTTTTATCTTTTAAGGTTTCAAGATAGTAGACTTATGAAAAATAAAAAAACAACGGTGGGAATGCGATGAGTAAAAGCGATAGTTATTGAATTACTAACTAATTAAAAACTAAACTTGTCACAAAGTTACATTACTCACACATAGCATGGATGAGTTAGTTAATTAATTTAATAATTTAATCAACTACCATTAAAAGTTTAAAGATGGCCGTTTACATATGAAATAAAAGGTTACCTCTACATTTCAGAACAGATATGTTTGTTTTTACAATGATGTGTTATTTTATATATCGTAATCTATATATGCGTAAAGTGTCAATCAGCCCTACAAATTTTTGAAGTATAAGAGAAGAGTTATTATTTTAAATATAAGTATACCAATTTACCAACCATCAAAGAGTTATACCTTTAGTGTTGTAGTAATTAATCTTAAAAACGTGTAATGTTTTTGTTGTTCAATATGAAGCTGCACACGAAACCCACTTTTTTCCGTAGAACATAAATATTTTTCACAACCATTTTCAATCGAGTATCATAATATTTTTTTTATGTTGTCTTTTATTAGTTCTTGCACTATAGTACTCGTCGTTGATATTTTGAATTAATATTTATTTAGAACTGATATAAAGAAGAAAAAGTCAACTCTGAATTATTTCCAGGAAGAGCGGTTATTCATTTAAGCACGTTGTACACACATTTTTAATTTCATTTGTTGGTGTTAAAAGATAAGTAATCCGTACAATTATAGCAAATAAAACTTTTTGTTTAATCCTAGAATATATATTGAATATTCAAAAAAATGGATCCATTAACAATATTTCCCCTATAAAATAATAGATAGTGGGTTTCTGCCTCCTCGAACTCAAATCTTCTATACATTACAGCTTGCGCGTCTATTCACTCCGTGTTTTGCTTCAATTTAAAAATAAATTTGCCCTGCGTAATAACATTACGTGACAATATTTGTTATGAGATAAAAAGGAGTATTGAAATAAATTGACAGACCTGAGATGTGTAATGTCATACTGTTCAGTTTTAAGCTTTATATTATTAAATAGTACACATTATCAAAGTGAGACGATGTTCGAAATTCCATACAATTTAGTAATTCTTGCATTATTTTACCTAGATCTTGGGCCTTGTAATCTAAAATTAATTTAATTCACTATTGCAATCCAAGTTACCTTGGATTTGCAGTTTAATTGATTTAAAATAACAATACATCAACATTCAAAAATCTTAAAACTTTTCTCTTGTAGTTTTCAATAGTAATAATATTAATATTTAAAAGATTAATGAATTACTCACAGCAAAATTTGTAGGGGGATTCAGTGATTTTCCACCCCTGTTCATTAATAACTCCAAGATCATGTTTCCTTGACAGATCCTTCTTAAATGTTGTTGTCTAGACATCCGTTCGTCTATCTGTCTGTCCATTGTGTCCATAAATCTTATTAGAAACGATATAGACACTGTAAACTTGATACATAGATCCTATTGGCTCAAGGAAGGTCTCTCCATTTTGATTTCAATTAATACGAAATTGAAGTGTGTTTTAGTATCAATGCATCAGGCAAACATTACTTTCTTGTATACTGGTTAATTGAGGCCCTGTTGCTTATATTATGCGTGATTTCTAGCTTAGGAACAATTTGATAACCTCCCAGTTATTATTTGGTGAAAATCAGCGTTTTGTACAAGTTCTTTTTTAATAGTTTTACAATGATATTTAACAATACTTTTATGCAATTTCTATTTTTAGCATGAATGCCGATTGAAATTATATAGTAGTAGGAGGTATACAGTACTAAGACGTGTTAAAAACACACTGTAATTTACTTATTTATCCGGATGTTTTTCACACCTGGTGGAGCAAAGACCATTTGGTTCCTTTACTTTGTAATCGGACGCAGCCCTGATTTTGCATATTGTATAAAGTAACTATGAAACTTCCAAACTTGTAATGGTATACACTGTATACTTGAAAACGTCTGCAACTCTTCCTAAGTTGAGATCAAACTGTTGGGTAAGATAGGAACGAGACCACACAATATAGAACAATATGGCGCGCTCCCTGCTATATAGTTGGAACTCAGACAAAGTGAGATGGGGATTAAAATTAAATACATACTGCTTTTGCATTAAATCTTCGTTTATAATATGAATGCACACATCCCATAAGCGTTTAACATTAACATTCTTTTACTATAAACAATACACTCATTTTAATTCATTTTATACAGTACTGCAAAAGTATTTTGTCTTTAGCTAGAACTCTTTTTCTTTAAAAACTTAAAAGTAAAGACGATAAAAACTTTATATTAATTTCAAAGAAATAATTTTAGAAACTGATAGCTAATCCAATTTTTCATTTTTTGGTTCATCTTGATATTTTATAAATGAGGGAAATGTTTATAGTTATACTTTTTTTATTAATAAATATTTAATGTCTAATAACACTTTTCTTTTGGTCATTGGAGTAAACAATAGGTCAACGTAGCAAAAATACATGTCGTACACATTTTATTCAAGCGTAAAACTCCTTTATGGGGCCTGCAGACATCATTAGTTTCATTTTGAGATAAGTTTTATTCTTTCAATATTCTAATGTGTAACTATACAACAAAAGCCCAAAAAATGTCAAAGGTTACGTACAAACGAATTCTTAGAAATATTTCATGTTTTTTATATTTATCCTAAAATCCTTTTTTCTCTAATAAGGCGTTACTACTGAAGCTTTCTAACAGATCCAAATAAAACAAGATACTCAAAAAACTTTCGGCATTAGACTTAAATTGATAGTTTCAAATTTCAATTTTCTAAGAGAATGTATTAAATTTATATTATTATGAACAGCTGTATATTTGTTTCATTTAATTTATTACATTTTTATCGTATAATGGGCAAATTTAATCTTCAATCAGATTTGTAATATGTTGCAATGACAATCCCGAATCTATTTGTTACTCACAGTAGATTTAATACAATATAAGTGCAGCAGAAACTCTAAATGGAATCGTGCTCAAGTTATTTTGTTACAAAATAAAAGATGTAACTGTAGACTGTGTGTTGGCTTCCCGGCGTAACACACTCTTCCACAATTTGTCATAACTGTTCATGTAACACAAAAAAGCAATAAAAGCAACACACAACACCACCTGTGTTACCTTTTATTGCAGCGCGGTATGGTGGCAAGTAGGAAAAGTTTCATTCATTGTACATTGAATCCTCGCGCTTCGACCGACCCAGTATAGCGGTGTTTGTAGGTAGTAAAATATATGCTCTAAAATATTGTTGACATATATAACAATTCTGAAACCGGCTAGAAATTCCCAAAAGCAAAGAAGCAGCGCAACCTTTTTTTTTAAGGAGAGGCCGATCCTCTTTTAAGCCTTATTCTGTCCGCCCTCATGGGCCACTGGCCTGTGCGAGGATCTTATCAAACAGAATAAGGGGGAGAGTCGATACAGTACAAGGTCGATGGTACTGATAAAAAGTGCAATGGTCACTGACAGGATTTGAACCTGCGTTATCTCTAACTCAGACCCAAAGTCCAACGACTTAGACCGCTCGGCCATCGCCATTCCCAACACATAATGCACATAATTGTACACTTAAGAAATCAAAACTCAAATTTATATAATGCATTCATCAGCGACAGAGTATCTTAATAAATACCCACTCTTAAAGGCTTCGTAAAAACCGCTTAAAGACGTTTTCTTCGTTTTTCTCTTGTAGGCAGCGTTTTACTTTTAATTATATATCCTTATCGTTTTACTACTTAATACAAGTGTTATTACATATAGCTCGCTCACGTTCAATGACTAATGAAATGCAATTATAAGCATTAGACATTCTCTCCAGACAAGAGAATGTGAGTTGAGTACCTGTATTCAGACTGTATCTGTTGTGAGTCGGGAAAATAAATAATTTATTGTTTGAAAACTATCTACCTAATTAAACTAAACACCACACACCGTTATATAAATGTCGAATATCATGAAAGAATTTGATTTAATATTCATTCCGAGTAATAACTCACATATTGTAAATATTTATCCAACCAACATGGATATTAATAATGTAAACATTTGTCTGAACCGTTATTGTTATTTAAAACTGCGTTGTTAAAGGCCTTGCTTTAGTTACTCAAGCATGATTTTAAACCTTTTTACTATTTACTACTTTTATAATGTTGATTTACTGTTTGCTTAGAATGCATATTAACCGTTAGTTTAATAAATAGCTTATTAAATTGATACTGAAGTTATAATTTCGCTGTCATACGTTATTCAAGATAGGTATGTAGCACATATCAACATTAGACACAGCGTAGATTAGCAGCTAAATTTTTAAGAAATTATTTTTTTTACTCTGCAAATTATAGTAAATACTATAGAACTGTTACGTAATATTTCATCTCACATACCGAACACTATCATCTAAAAAGAGGTTTGACAAAGGTAGAACGAAATTGGCCACACACAATTAATATAGTATTAAGTCTTGGCGTTCATCTTTAGTCATTCTGACAACACATTTTGGATTTTTCCTGGGTACCACTTTAAAGCTAATTTACTTTTAGTAGCATTTCTGAAGAAACAACAATGTCCCGAACTAAACTCACGTTAGGGTTATTAACTGTTTGTAGCTTCAAGCTTCAGACGGAATCTTTTCAGAGAATTTAGGTTCTCCATTAGTTAGTATATAAACATTTCTAGTAATTTTCAGACTATTTTAGGATTTTCCACAAATTACTTTTTCCATATTATTTTTGCAATGATTTACTAAACATGATCCTGTGACAGATTATTAGTTATATTACTGGAAGAGGACGTGACAGTAATACTCTGTGGCAGCTGATTAGTCGGTATAACTGGACTGCAGTAATCAGTCAGGGTGTGAGGTGCGTGCGGTTTAGCTATTACACTAATACTATCTCTACACATGACATAGCCTCAACCGAACTATGTCGTAAGACGGTCTAATACCAGTATCTATCAAATTAAGCATTTATAATTAATTAATTCATTTTCTAAATTGTTAAAATAAACATCATTAGCTACGTATGACAAAATTAAATCATCTGTGTGTACTTCCTCTAAGGATCGGTCGGCACGGAGGTTATCTTCTAACTCAGAATTGAACTCTTTTTATTTTAGTTTGAACAAACAGTGTATGTGTCAGTGGTCCTTGGTCAGTTAAACAATATTTAATGATTTTTGCCATTGGAATCTAGCCTTGTAACAGCGATTGTCCTGCTTTATCACAACATTCAACCAGCTCTGAGGCTTAATAATCCCGAACTTAAAAGATATGTCTGTTTCGGTGTTATTGGACATTGGACTGCAACTACTGTTGTTGAGCATGAAGGCTGGCTTCGGTGATAACGATAAACATACATTTTGACCTCACATAAAGTATTTTATTTCGACACTGGCGGACTATACGCATACAATATTCCTTGTTTTAGGAATATATGCTTTACAATGCGGTGCTAACAGAAAGTTCGAATTTAGAATCTGGCTATATGTTTTCGGTGCTATCGGACAACGTAATTTTCTGTGTTACTGGACTAAACCATTATTTGACCCTGGCGTATTTGATCGTATCGGACCCACCCCTCCTCTTTTATTATATTTTACTCACGGTTTTTAATTTTAGTTCTTTAATAAAGACTGTTAGTTTTTATCTCCTCTTTTGCCACATATAGGTATAGAGCAAAGCAATTTAAAACACTGTTTACGATAAAACAATTTTCTTTAATACTCATACTCTTGATTTCTTCACTGAAATTCTATAATTTTTGCAATAACTTTCATTGCATTGACGTTGACAAGACTTGTGGAATCCTGCGGTTTTACTGTCAGTATTATTATAGGGAGAATTTGGAGAGAATAAACTCGCATTTACACTGATCCCTTTGAAATGGGAGTGGACTGGCACAAGCTTGTCAGATACTCACATGTATTCCTCTGACGGCAGGTTTAAGTGAGCTTTAAACATTTACCCAGTAAATCAATTTTTTGGAGAAAGATCAATTTTCTCTGTATGAGTGCTGAAGTCTAATCAAATATATTCATGACAATATGTCTGTCTACCCTTGTCCTTATATCGTGATCCCTGTTAAAGATTATCATATCAAACACAATGCCACAGATTGACTGTCAAGTTACTGCAATATTTCTTTCTTGCACATTTAATTTCTTCCATTTAAAAGGAAAAGGGGAGATTTTCCTAAAACACTTACTTTTAATTTTATTGTAGTAATCAATACTATGTAATTTAAGTTATATGACCGAATAAATTAGTTAGATCTTTGGTTTTTCTGATCACAAATTGGTGAGAAATAACCACATAATTATTTTTGTAAATAGCTAGGAAGAGTGTTACCTTAATGTAAGAACAAAAACTGTAAGATATCAGCTGTAGCCTGTTTAACTTGCTTTTACCCACCGCATTAATACAGTTTTTGAAGAAGATAAACTTCATGTAATGTTAATATTTACGCAGAAACATGGAGAAAATACAGATTTCTCATAGAAAAGAAATTGTTCCATTTTAGCTTTATGAGATGAGAAAATGTTGATGTTATTGCTTTAGAGGTTTACAGTGATCAAACGTTATTCAATACTGACTAAAGTTTTAAGTAACCGATTCGACTTAAACAAATCTAACTTTATAATGGGTTTAAACTATTAACTTACCTGATGATTATCAGATTCTCTCAATTGAAGTAATTATTGAAATGCTAATAGCAGTAGTTGCGGGGCCAGTATTGAGTCGTTGTGTAGCTGAGCTGGTAGAGTTGTCGCGTGTTGATGATAGGGGTAGCGGCTGGCACTACCACCCCCAGACAACACTTTGCAGTCTGTAATCAAAGTCTTCACTATTTAGACTCTAATGTGACCGTTGTAAATACATTCATTCGCTGTAATTTCGTTAACTTTGATCTCAATATACATTTAAGTAAATTACGAGTTGTTTGACTTTTTGTTCCTCCCCTTTCCCCTAACTTAGAACATATTCGTTAACATGCTGTTGATTGCCGAAAGTACTAACTCAGATCAGTCTCTCTGTGTACCTTACACAATATCTTGAGCTACTCTTTACATATTATTTACACGTTCTTATTTATTTACACGTGCAAGTTCCCAACGGAAAATGATAATGATTTGTAATTATTGATAATACGAATACAGGAACCTTAGAAAACCTTAAGAAACTTGCAGAAATCATTAATCCAAATTGTAAGCAAAAGACGTTCGAGGAAAAATAAGGTAAAAATACACCCGGGCAGCGAGATAACATAAATCGTGACTGACTTGACGTCAATGAAATTTAGGACATTTCCAAGTCTCTCTGAGAGCAGTGATGGGACAAAATCTCATCTCTGTCACCTTCCGTGTTCTAGTCAGCTCAGCTGTACCGGCTGATTTTTATCACCTTTTCAGGCAAATAAAGATTTATTTATTTATTTACGAGCTTCGCAAATTGCATTTCAATGGATGATATTACAAGTTGTTTTAAATACAAAAATATTTGCAATTCTTTTAATTTACCTACTTTGGAATCAAACCAGTAACTTTTCAGTTATAGAGCCACGGCCTTATCCCTAGGTTACGGCGGGGTTCAACATGAGTGACGCAATACATCGCAAAGAAAATATCGAATAAATAAAACAATATACTGCATTTTATTCACTGTCTGGTACCTTTGCGAAACTAAATGGTGTGTAGAACGCCACAATTAGACTTTTGGCTGTGCGAATATTCACACTACTGTGTCGGAGGATTAGCTGTATAGTTAGTTAAAACATTAAAATATGTTATTTTTATGTGCATGATTGTATATATTGTATATTTAGGCATAATGCTAAAATTCAGTATAAGCCATACACATATTTCAGCCTTTGAAAGTAATGAGTAATAATACGGAGCTCAGTTAGTAAGGTTCAACTTTTATATAAAGGCCGTAGAGTTCTTTTTATTCAATATACACTATCATTTTTTTCTGCTGTTAAATTCTACTTGCCAATATATGTTTATTGCTGTAGACCTGTGAACCTACTACACATAACAACTTGTTTCGTAACACCTTTGCCTTTGTTTATTCGTATTTTGTTATTTTTTCACAGTATTAAATCTGCCTCACAAACGTTACTACCTATACATACTACGTTTTACGAGTATATTAAAGAACTTAAAATATATTGTTGTAGTTTTATCAGAAAAAATTTCATGTTTTTAAATAAATAGTCTTAGTTCACAGTTGTATAATTCAGTCATACTGAGACGAGTTTACAATAGGGAATACATTTCAGGATATTTTAAAATTGCTTTTTCCTGATAAGAACAATCGGGACCCTCTCTTCAATTTCACATCACACACTACAAACTATACTTATTGGAAGAAAAGTAGGATTCGTGTTAATTTTGATTATTTATTTGTACATTCTTCCTGTATAGTGCTTCTAATAACTGGCATGTCAATTTTCACAGTTTGGAAACCCCGCCGTTTCAATACTTGCAAGACTTAAATAGCTATAGACACGTAAAGTGTAGAAGTGTCCAAAAGTAGAAGTCTTCAAACACTTCATTAATGTTCTAATTCGGGGTTTTACACAGCCAGTAATGTTTTATAAACATTGTCTATTTTTTATTATTAATTTAATTTACATATTGCATTGTAAAACCCAGCAAATTTTTTCACAGATTCTAGAAAAGATAAACCGTTACCACAATGAAACTTTTAGTCACTTGGATACTTTCATGGTAGATAGTTTACAATGGTTTCAGGTTTGGGTGGAATAAATTGCATTGGTGCTCTTTTATCGTGTGTTTGTAAAACTATGTATATTTCCTATTTTGAAAACTTTAAATATTTTTTAATTGTTAATGTTTTTATACAAGTTCTAAACCTTAATAAGCTAAAATTATTATAAACCTAAGAGCACCTTTACTTAGGTTACTTTATTATGTTTTAAAGATTGTTTAGTCACAGCATCACACACTTTTTTCTAAAACATGAAAAAAGAACAAATATCTGTGCCTTTCCAAGAGGAATTGCAGGCATTAAAAGTATTAGGGTTTAGGAAAGGTAAATATATTAATGTAACTACTTGATATAATTTCATATTTCATTAAGTATTATTTAATTTACTGGAGTTAAAGCTTATCATAGCTACATGCTGTAACAAGTTCTTAAATTTTTTCAGCCACTTTTACAAACAAAGCCTAGTTAGTACCTATTTTCAACGAACATATTTTGAAAGGCAGTAGAAAATTCCTTTTAACTACCTAACCAAAAAATTACCGTACCAATTTACTCCATAGTACTATATGTTCCAATAATATCCCCCTCTAACCATCAAATGGAAACGGTTTCTTTCCAGAGGCTGTACAGGTCTTGTGTTGAGATAATATTATTTATTCCCTAAGATCGATTGTCAACCCTGACTAGCTCTTTGTGAATTGTACACTTTGTAGACTTAGTGTTATGTGTGTGAACAGTAGTCGCAATGAATCACTAACGAAACTGTTACCACGCCAAGTCTCATGCCCGTACGGGCCATCACTATAGCCGTATCTGAGACTATTAAAACCGTTACGACTCCCCCTCCCCTCCCCCCTCGCTAACATCAGGTCGGAACAGCGAGGAGAGGCGCTCGTAACGTTTTAATTAACACATCAAGTCGCTTACATTTCCAGCGCCGACGCTACCGTACGATTCCTTAATTTATGGGAAGAATTTCAGTGCTTAATTCAAGTATTTACAATTTCATGTTAAAAATTATACTCTTGGAGCTGGGAACCGAGCGGGTGGGGATTGAGGGCTATTGTCAGCTGTTATAAAAACTTTAACAAAGTTTCGGGACCTCCTCGTTAATCCCATCTTCTGAAATTTCTTATAACGTAAGCTTATACAGTTTTATAAAGTAACGCACTTTCGCTCTCTTTTTAATATAGAATCTGTGTAGAAGTGTCTACGGTAATGTTAATTTACGGACTCACAAAAATCGACATTAGGCCTACTGAAATCCAATTTTTCCTAATAAAACCACTTGCTTTTAAGGATTATTGTATTTGTTTTAAAAATAATATTTTTAATATAGAGTGACAAAGTCAAGAAATTTACCGTATATAAATAGTTTAATTTTGCTACTTTTGTTAATTTCTGTTTTTATTATTAGCCATATTAATGCTAATATTTTGATAAAATTTTAGTCTTTGATCTTGCATGTAGGCGTCTTGAAACAGCTGTTGTATTAAACTTATTGCATATTCTAATACCAACGTGTTGTTTAGTATTATTCATCCTACCACAATATATAACAATATTATTTCTAATAAACACAAATTTATTCTTATTATTTATTCTCATAATGGCAGATGACTTTGAATAAATAGTATGGCGGTTATAGAGGATAATAAAGTCAAACACAAGTTGCTTTTAAAACTCAATCTTAGCTTAAACCTCTTGTCCTTATAAGCAAACTATATAACTAGCCAATAAATGATGCTTCAGAATTCAAGGGGAATAGTCCCAAGTACCCTCAAAACAAAGTATATGAGGGTTTTTACACTTGTAGTTATTACTAAAAGCCAGGCAACTTCTTGTCAGAACTGTGTCCGATCGCAAATATGAATAAAGAAAGATTCTCTGGTTCTCAAGCTGAATGGATATGAGATAACACGGGACAATGATACAAATCTGATTAAACATGACAATAAGGCTGAGGCGAACATATAACGAAAGAGCCAAAATTATCTAGAACACCAGTTCCCAAATGGAGCAAAGGCCAAATTACTTGTTTTTTGGATAAATTTAATTAAATAATCCACACCCTTGAATAGCGTAATAGTCTAAATTAGATGGAGCATTAAACTTGGTAACTTTACGCTGGATAAGATTGTAGGAGTGATTATCAAGATGTAGTTTAAGCTTTAGAGATGTATACCACGTTATTATTTCTTCACAGGATACAAGTGATGTTTCTGGGATATCATTTCGCTACGATTTTTGTGTAAGTTTTCTCTAGTGGATAATGTTTTTACGACGTAGTTTGTATTTTTTTACAAATGAAAAAAACACATTTTAATAAATCATCGATTATTGTGGCAGCCCATCCTTCTAATTTGGGTCTATGTAACAGATTTCAATAAAATGTCTCGACAAGCTACCTTCCTACCATCATATTCGTTGCACTAGGCTATTATTTCATAGACTCATGAAATATTGAAGTATATTTATTTTATGTTATACAGATGAGTTTTATGTAACTATGCTTACCTATAATTTGCTTTAATTTAATTTAACTTTTTAATAATTAGTTAACGAGTAAACCACTAACCCCCCCCCCCCATATATTCCTATCCGACTAATAAAACAATATTGTCAGTCACCCATCCCATCCCAACCTTAATTATTATCTAGGGCCCTATTCTATTCTCACGTTCTTATATTTGTGCATGATTTAAAAAGCCATCTTCACTTATGTCGCTTCCTGTGTATTCATTATTGTCCTAAACAACTTTTCTTTGACTTCCTCCTTAGCCAATTCCGGGCTTATGGCGTAAACCGTTTTGACCGGTTTCTTCCTCGCCGGCTTCAACAAAAAGGTGTACCAAGTAAACATAAACTTGCCTGATCATAGCACCACGTTAACATGCACAAACAGAATACTATACAAATACACCGTTGAAACATGTAATACACGCATCACAGCAGCCAAGATATGAATAATAACTTTGATTTTGAGTGTTTATCGCAAGATGTTTTACACTGTTGCATGCTTAACTTATGAGTTCATATTTAAAATTTTAACAATAGGACATATCCTAATTCTCGAACCATCCTATAATGTTTTTTTTTTTTTTTTTTTTTTTCGAATTTATAAGTGCAAATTTCCTACAATCATATTATTTCCTGAAAAGTTCGTTCGAGTGCCTAAATACGATTGGCGCCCACAATAATTACACTGCAGTGTGCAGTACAAGCTTGTGTAACCGTGTTGATGTTATAGGTGTAGGAGTTGTTTTAAACCCAACCATCAAACATTTTGTCGCTTAAATAAAATTCTTAGAGATAAAAATTTGTAGTCATTATTTCCCAGTCAAGCTTATATTATTATGTTTGGGGTATATTATAAGAATAAATCGTTCCTGGAACACCCCACTCCGAAAAATTGAAGCGTGTCTCTACGATTGCAACTCATGTTAGGTAGCTAGAAATTATCTAATTGAAACTCAATCTCTTCCGCAAAGTAAATTATTAAAGTGCAATATACAATGAATTAATGTTAAATGAGAAGAATAAAATAAGTAATGAGGAAGGTATATTTGTGTAAAGTAACTGTAAGTGCTCTCTTACATTTCCGAGAGAAAATTAATTTAAAATTATTTTGATCTATGATTTAATTTAAATACTATAAACATAAGATAAATAAGCAATTGTATAATTACGAGCTTGGATTGTATGAATGAATCAACTCACTATTTATCCACACAAAGTTAGGACCTGGTCTTTTAATACATTTAACTGTTAAATTACACGCAAAACATATCCTTACCATCAAATGTGATTGTAACCTTTACAATAACAGATAATACATACACAAAATGCAGATGTTACAGTTGTTGTGTATAGGCCTACAGATTGAATCAGCTAAGCTGTCATAAACGTGTATATGAGATCTTTAAAGGTTATAACAAACAAACAAAATAAAATCTATTTAAAATATTTTCATTTTATAGGTAGGTCCCATGTTTGAACCTTCAACTTTTCAAATACAAATGTGTAACATATAGCACATTGCTTACCACAATACGTTCTCACTAACTATTAAATATTAATAAAACCTTACCTAAAAATTAAAATTTTGAAAATAATCAACGTCCATAAACAAAAATATTAAGTGGTTTGTTATGTGACAACACACATTTAAACGTCTTTGACAAAAGATTAAGATTGTGTCTTCTAGATCTGTTTAGTTTAATTACATTGTGATGAAGCTATGCAACGTATTATGCTCTCAATAATAAAAAAAGTGTTGGAGATTTTTAATTGAAGCTTTGTTGATTGGTTTAGGATAGTAACAAGTAAAAAAATGAATACAAGTTCATGTTTAGTTGTTACTATTGGCCAATAATTTTCAATAGTACATAACCTGCTTTAAAGAAACATGCTCATGTGCATTGTAATAAATGTTAGCATAATTCTAGAAGTTTTATCTCATTTCAATAGTGATGACAAGACATTAACACCTTCATATTTATATTATAAAGGCATTGCAACGTACACTACCTTAATAGTATGAGTAGAAATTTTTTATAAAAATGTAATTTACTGTCTCATTTTTCCTTTTGTCCAGGCTTGTGAACTCATATCAGCAATTTTAAATGGTATTGCCCAGTAAATTATATCTGTTTTGTCATTAAATAATTTTAAATTATGTCCATCATCACTACTCTTATCGTATCGTTAAGTAATACAGTATGTGGTTTTACTTAAACAATGAGACTATTAGTGATTTTTCAAACTAACTCTCTTTTGTTTACTTTAGGTGAGGAGCTTTTGGAATGATTTGGCCAATATAAATAAGATTCTGTGCTATAAAATGGTAAGTATTATTATAAGTAATATTACGATAAGTAGTATTTCATTGCATAATCATGTATTCTTATTCTTTTTATTGAAATATATGTAAAAAATAAACTTATTTTAATTTGATTTGATATAGATTTTTATTTTCTTACATATTCCGCACTGCAGAATAATTAAAACAATTAAATTTAATGTCAATGGAAAATTTTAATTGTCATACTGATTTTTACACGTAGTTATTTATTATTGTCAGTTAAATTCAATTATTGCAGCTAGTTAAGTATTATCAAATCACATGCTGTAATACAACAGCTATTTGCCTATTAACATCATGTGTTATAGTAATGAGTTATAAATAAAATTAATTTACTGCAGCCAATGAAATATTGTCTGTTAATATCGTGTATTACAGCTAATGATGTATTGACAGTTAACATCGTTTGTTACAACCAACGAGATATTGTCAACTTGGAACTCTATTACCGGAATACGTATTACTTGGGAGTTTTCGTTAATCATACAGCATCGTTATTTAGTGCTTTAAGGGTGCATTACAATAGTCTTACATTATACAGCTCAGCACTACAGTTGATCAACTTTTAACTATTGTATTCATTTGCTTTGCTTGTTGAATATTAAGTATATCGTAGTGTTTAAAACGTTGTAACAAAATAATCTGTAGATAAGTAATATGTGTATTATTTAGAGGAAATAAATCTTGTATATTTCCGTCCACTATTGCCTTATTTTATTTTATTGCCTCCTCTACTACGTCATTTGGAATTTTATAGAAAATCATGTTACGTCATTGTACGTTGCCCAAAACCGACATCACCGTCAGCAAAGAGTGAATTCATTCTAGTCAGAGGAAGGTTCAGGACAGAGGCGATTAAAAAGTAATTAGAAACATGGACAGGACAGGGCAGGACATTCCCTGAGTGGTAACGACAGTTTCATCCATTATTTGCTGAACAAGGCTACCCACCTCCTGTTATTACTGTCTTTTTTAATCCTAGGTTTTATAAATTACAACACTTCAGGATATTCATGAACAAAGTAAATTCCTTTTTAAATGTAACCTTAAAACAGACTTTTCATTCCCTCTATGTTTCGTTCTCTTAGTTTCAATTTTACTTTTTCACTTTTATGATTTCATATAGAATTACTGAAATGAGGGTTTTTGGTATTAAAAAATTCTCACATAGATTTGTTAAAGGTTTTGTATAGTTCTATTTCATGTATTATCTATTATATTCTTGGCAAAATTTTCTTGTTTGAAGTATCACAACACAATTTTAAACTTGAGAATGATCATTCCTTTTGTTCCCTAGCAGCGTGGTCCCAATCAAGAATTCCTCCTTTACCAGTCCAGACCTATACTAAACTTCCATGCAGTCTACGTTAGCAAAAGATTACCGATGTTAAGAAATGTGCTATGTTCATATAGATTAACAAGATGTTGCTTTTGGCCTCGATTGCATCACGTCACAGGATGTCATATAAAAACCCAATGAAAAAACCATTTGTTTCTCAACTACAAAGAAATTCAACGTTCTTTTCGTTGAGTGTGAGAACAGTGCTAATTCATGATGAAATAACAAATAATATTAATGGCTTTAAATTTATTTATGTTTACGAATGTAAGCGGTTTAATTCCTCCTATTTGTTTGCGATTATAACATTTAGGGCTAGTGGACCGGAACTCTGACATAAGATGTTTCAAACATCCTACTATCCTAATCCGTACTCATAGCGTATTATTATGTTTCTAAAAGTGAATGCAACACAATTTTAGTTAGTTTTATATTTTTATAGAATAAAAGTTATTTTAAATCCAACAACTCTAATTTTAAGAAGTATAAATAATTATACGAGAAATGTAATAATACATGGTTTATTGCATCCGGTATTAGGAACAATAATTGAGTAACTTAACTCATAATAAGAATAATAGTGCTTATTTAGTAACGTTATAGTAGTATCAGTGCAATAAAATAGCCGTACTTGTGGCGTATATAATGTAAAAAGTTAAAATCTCGTTTTAGCTAATATAATAAAGTGAAAATGAGACATATAATAGTAAAGATACATATAACAATAAACTAAGTGTACTATGGTAAATTATTTTTAATTGCCAATTATACGTTTCTGCACATTAAAAACGTTCATTTTTAATAGTGGGCCCAATTCTTTTAAAAATGAATTGCCATTAGAGATAGAAAGTTTAGGTAATATGAGTAGGAGGTTTTTTTATAATGGACAAATATCTTGGTTTTTAGATACACATTTTTTGAAACCATAACCTCATTTATTTGTGAAGTATAGGCCTAATTAGGACTATCTGTAATACTGTACAGTTTTAGTGAATTTGATATAGTGTTATCCACAATTTTTTTTTAACGGTTAAGCATATTTGTTTTTTTAACGTGAGTATAGTTCTCAGTTTACACTATTTTTTTCTGTTTTTATCTTTGATTACAATTACTCAAAATGTCAAAAAAATATTAACGTTAACTTGTTTTGCATTAGCTAATTTCAATATCACAAAGGTTGAGTCCGCTGTGTCTGACAGAGGGTTTTTTAAGTGATGACAGGTGATTCTGAATGACTGCTACCGCAAGCGTACTTGTAAATGAGTTAGCGTAATTCTATAGGTGTCGAACAGTATTTGTATTGTGATTATACTGGAATAAATCTTTATTTTATTTATTTCAGTAATAGTATATGTCAAATAAAAATAAATAATCTATATGACGGGCATCACGTGATGTTCAATTAGAAACTCTTCCCCTCTCCACCCTGTTTTTCATTCCTTCTTCCTTCCTACACGTCACGCAATGTGGCGCTTCGGTGATTTCCTCCCTTCCTCACAGAGTGCTCCAGTAATAATTAGTTTAGACACTCAAATGATTAAAATTGTTACGTTAATATGTAGAGTAATATATAGAGTTCTTCGTTTAAGGTTGTGTTTTACGATAAAGGGATTGTGCCGGTAACAGGATTTCTCCATCGTTCATTGATAAAAATTCATGGATATTCCTCATGGAATAGAATAGATTGAGGGATAGACGATAGTGTACGTGGAATGTGAGTGTCCAAAACTGATTTATGAGTGTCATAAGACAGTGGTATAATTTGTTTATTTTAACAAATATTGTAGTTATATGTTACGTTAGTTATTCGCACGAGAAAAACATCAGATTGCAGATCTCGAAACGTAGGTTTACTGATTTCTTATAACACTGAACAGTGGCAAATCTCCGGAAAATCCTGTTTCATTCACATACACAGGTTGCGATAAAACGCCAAGACATCTTGATCATCTTTAATGGTCTGGTTATGAAGAAGGAAACTTTGCACATTATAAAAGGACCTACAAAGAATGTTTTTTATACCGGCGACTCTTCTACACCTTTTTCAAAAATTGTAAAAACAAGCCAAGTTGCCTATAGTTTTAAAGGTCTTGATCAAACCAAACCAATTATATGAACAAAATTGAATCTGAAAACATCTAAAACGACATGTCGGCTATTCAGTTCTTGTTCTAAAACGTAAAACAGAAAACTAAACAAAAAAATTATTGCATTGAAGCTGAAAAATTAAGTATGGTAAATTTCTGTGCTTGAAAAGAATTTGAGTTTTGTTCAAACAAAAATCCGATCTTAATCTGTAAATACGTTGTTTATTCATCAACGGGTTTCAACAGTTCATTCCTTTCCAAATACTTTCCTTGTGACTCGCAACTTATTACAGTACTCTCTATTTTAGGAGGCAAGTTTTGTGAATTGATTCCATTGAGCCATAGCATTTTCAATGTATCATTCCTAGACTCAAACCGGAGGTTCTTTAAGGGCATTTTAAAATAAGGGAATACACAGAAATCACACGGTAGCGTCTTGGGGAGTAGCGAGCTTGGTGTAATACTAAAATGCTGGGGTTTATCAAGAACTTTTGCACAAAGTGCGACAAAATTTTACTATAGTATTTTACCAAAAGAACGCTGAAGTTTCGCCCCACTGAATCCATAGTTTTGTATGTTACAGACTTTTAAGGAATATACCAAGAAGATAAAATATTATTTTAAGGAATTTCTTAACTTTACTATAATAAATAAATATCCAAAATTAAGGAGGCGTTAAATATTATACAGCAATAAATAAATAATTCTTACTACAGACTAAAATTGTGTTATCGTAAGATATTCGTACTGAATACTGCATATTTGCAAAGGGGTGGTTTGCTTGTATCTCTCTTAAATGGTTTCAGGTTATAAAACAACATAACTACATTGTTATTGAAATTATGGATTGCTTTATGATGGATAGTTAAAAATACGTTAACTGATATCTATGACTGGTCTGAGAATGCAGAAAATGCAAAGGTCAATATACTAATATACTAGTAATTTTGTTTGATTACGGTTCGTCATTAGGTTCATTAATTTGCCAAGAGTTAATTTCCTCCCCACAAATTAGTTTTATCTCAACCCTCGAAACCATCTTTGCTATTTATTGAATTCTTTGAAAATCTACATAATTTTCAAACCTTCCGGATATTGCCGGATATTAATTCCACGCTTTATGTAGCAGCTTAATAAACTTCTTGTAATCTTGACATAATAAGTTTTGAGATAAAACTTGTCTGTAATATAAGCTATCTGTTCATATATGTTCGAAACGATCTAAATTATATCTAAATGTGAATTGGGACTAATACTTTTATAGAATAACTTATACATGGTTCTTATTGACCAGGTAATACCACTCCAATAATATACAAAGGAATCATGATTTTCAATCTAACCTTTTTCATATTCCATGCATCCTGTGTTCTCTCCATTATATTTTCTTGAAGGTTTTGGAATACTACAATTATTTGATAAATTACTACCGTTTAGCAATGCATGCACTTTCTTTGTCCGCCTAGTACTGGCAATGGAGCTCGCATTCATGGTAACACCGCTGCTGATGATTGACATAAGGATGCCAGCTCCTTCTATCCTTAGCCCAGTTTCGTCACAGTCCTAGTAAGGTACTATACAACAGCGGTTGTGGGCGCCGTACACTGCCTGTTTACTACTGTAAATTTAAAAACTTGTTATCAATATCTAATTTTTTTAACATATTAAATTTTCATTCAAATTAAAACTATCATATATATTTCACTTAGAATCTGTGAACCAGTCCTCTGGAATATTATGTTAAAATGTATTGAAACAGATAATTTTAACCCCTAGATTCTAGAGTTTGCAACAAAAAAGGTTCCTGACATTGGAGTTTCGCTTGGTTACCCCAAATGGACTCTTACCAAATTACTTTAAACCAATACTTATTTGGTTCACATTAATGTACATTGCAGATGTTCAGGAATATTCTTTTCTTTAAACCATATTTCTTGGCTTAAATGACATTAAAATACCACGATCGTGTCAACATAATTTACATAACTTTCACGTCAATGTATATTAAAAACTACCAAGAGTGTTTTGATTTGTTGCATAGAAAACTATTTTGGTTCTGTTAACTTGCCACTTCTCTCTAGTACTTGGCTCAAAATAAATATATTGCCATTTTGTGTGTACATTAAAATAGCTGGATTACAAATCTAAGTAAAGATTTTAAGCAGTGCCACTATAAATTAATCGACATCATATTAACATTGTCCTCTATTTTAGTAAGTTCCACTTTATTGCGAATTTGAATTTTTATTTCTATATTCAGACAAATATCCTTTCGTTCTCAGTCTGAAGAAAGGTAAATTTCACATGTGGACATTATCTTAAAATATCAAGCATAACATACATTTAGGTGTTTATTTTGCACAATGTGGGGCAATAAATATCAATTTTGGCATGTTAATATAATCATAACACTTCCAAACGATTAGACACTACATCTTGAAACCTTACAAAACAAAAAATCGTTATAAGCATATACTGTATTTGTAAAAACATGGACTTGAGTTTCCTACAATTAATCTGAAATATTGTTTGTACACATATTCACTTATAACGGCCACCATCCTGATACCTTAACATTTTATCCAAAAATAAGTAAGTATAATTCTTGCCTGCAATTGCTAGAACATTGTATGAGACGTTTGAGGTTTGATTTGTGTTATGAAATACCTGAGATACAAATATTACACAATTGTTAAAAGTCACCAATATTAAAATACTTAGTTGGTTATGAAGAGGTAACGAAATCATCCAAACTATCTGTAGATAGTCTCTATACCAAGTTTATTTAAATATATAATGAATGACGGCAGTGATCGTGTCACAATTATTCCCACAATATTACTCCTCTAAACTACACCAGCAATTTTGAAATCTTACGAGATGTAAACAAACAAGAGTTTGCTTTTTGTGGCTTTGGATTCTGTATCAAAATATCCCAAGTATTTCGTCAATACCAAAAAACAACAATCTGTCTGATGTCATTTTCACTATTTTATGTAAGGTCCATTTCATCTCAGACAAAAATCAAATATACAAGACGTCTTTTGTTTAATTTTTTCTTTAATGTAGATGGATTGAAACAAGAACAGATTATCGGTTATTTGCTATCGTTATAATAAGTAACTAAATGACATCACACATCTATCCTCTTTCCTTCATATGTGAAAAATGTTAAAAATTTATATTTTAAGGCCTCTAATAATATAAGCACCCATCCTGAAAGTAAAGAATGCCTAACTTTTGAAACAAACTCAAATGTTCAATTTAAAAAAGGTTTAAATCGTTAGGCTTTTCACAACCGAAGAAAATATTGATTCCAATTTTTGAAAAGTAGTGTTCTATTTTAGTAATATTATAATGATGGTAAATGTCCTAATCATTATTATACTTTAAATCATCCATATTAAATAAAAAAATAGTAAACCAAAGAGGTCTTGTATATATATATATATATATATATATATATATATATATATATATATATATTATATATATATATATAATATATATATATATATATAATATAAAATTACATTCAAATTTACATACATAACCGGTTATTTGCCAGACTTTTCTTACAGTCACATAATTTCTACAGGTTAAATATATAAAATACGTTACATTACATTAAAAACTAATAGAGATAACTTAGAATTCCAGGTGTACAATTTATCTTAGTATGTCTTTTAGTCCAATAAAAATAATCAGCTTGCGTTGAAGCTGATGTGGGTGGAATCGTCAATTTCATTTCTGTATGTTCCTCTTCTGAAGTAATGCTGTACACGTCTCAATCCCAAGTATTTCAAAATAGCTCTCTTTCAAGTAGCTCTAAATGTAATGGCGTTAGTCACGTCTTGACAGAGATCTTTTTTTATTCGGCAGAAAAATAAAAGTTTGTTTTAAGACATTTATTTATGGTTGAGTGAGTCTGAAAAATGTTAATAGCTATATCATTTTACCTTACACCATGTTAAATTATTGTTTTGCGCCTAATTTTCCTATTTTAGTACTGTATACTTCCATGTAGAGTATTTTATTTATTTATACATACATTCTAATATATCTTAAATGGAAGGTACACAATATCAAGTACCTATAAAGTGTGAAGTAATTATAAATAATAAATAATATTTATTTATTTATATAATTTATATAAATATATATATATATATATATGTATATATGGACACATTCATAAATATGTTAAAGATATTATAAGGTAATTATAGTAACGTTTAATATAAGGGTTGATGAAGTAGCAGCTGCCACTATTTAACACCGGACCAACGAGTGCTTCGGTTCCGTAATTTGTATACATATACATATATATAGATACACGTATAAAAATGTGTAGTTTCTCCAATTGATTTAAGTTATTTAGTTGATGGACAGTAATGTTTCTATTTGTTTATATTATTTACAACTTATACGATCAATATAAATTAATCAATAAAAACAGTGTTTCAATTATTTAAAGCGTATAATTTAATCTTGTTATAATATTCTTTGAAATCAAAAGAAAAATTGGCATGGTTGAAGCCGAATGAATGGAAATTGTTGAAACATTTGAATTCCCATCAGTCAGTAAGTCGAATAATGTTCAATCTGCCCAGAGACCTGCGAGCGAGTAATCCTGGTCGCCAGTTCTCGCAATCACGCTCGCATTCCTCTCCTCTCTTCTCACTTCGGCGTCGTTTCATTATATTCAAACATTTGCATTTCCATATAAACGTTCATTTCAATCCCATTAAGTCAATCACTCTTATAAAGATTTATTCATGCACAGCCTACAGACTTATTTCACTGACCATAATATTTCTCTCCGAAGTGAATACTATAAGTGAGTTGTACTTATCACGTTATATTCTACCGTTTACCAAACCATACAGCTTTCGAAATTTTTACCACACATTCGTTCTTATTATTATTGTTACGCTCATTGCACATAAATTGGTAACAGCGTAAGTAATACTCAGCCCTAAAATAGTTAAGTTGCAGTTGGACTTTAAATACCTTAAAAAGACATTTCATCATGTCTTTTTCTGTTACTATACGAGTCATACACTGTAGCAATTTCCTTTATATTTTAGTTCAGAGAGCATGAAGAAGTAAATAGTAATGTACAGGAAACTCATTACAAACTACAGCGCAAGAAAAATTTACAATAATTATTTTTATGTCTCCAGCGAACTTGGTATCGTGTGTTCCTTTTAAGATTTAGTATATTTATATTCTATGGAAGTTTATTTCATGGTTGACATTCAGTTTTATTACAGATATTTCAAAGTTTAACGTTTTGATTCCCAGCGTTATTAAGAGATTTAAAAATAATAATGTAAAAGTAAGGTTATAGAAAAGCATATACTGGAATGTTATACAGTATTCCTCAACGCTATATACCTATGTGTAAAACTCCTCTTCGACTGCTAAAATCTACCGATGTCAATATTTACACCTTTTTTTCTTTATATGTTTATATACTTACACGATAAACTTATCTCGGTTGCCAACATCTACTATTGTCAATACTGATTTGCTTGTTCTTTATAGCATATACCTACATTTATAACTTTTCTCCGTGACCACCTTCTACTACGGCTAAAATCAATTTTAATTGCTTACTACTCATACTGGGTATTCATTCAATAAACAGACAGGGTTAAAGTTCCAATTTAGATAGGGTCTCCAATACTAATCTAATCTCTTAACCGCTTTTTTTGTTTTTACTTTTTAAATTCGGTTTAAAAATACAAACTTGATTTTAACAATTCGTTATACTTTAATATTATCCATATATTAACAAAGAGATTTTGATATTGATATGGTTACATTTGCGCTGTAATTCCATAATAATATTTAATCATAAACTGGTACAGAAACGCTTTGGTATTTATTTTTAAAATCCAATATATTGTATTGTGAAGAGATATAATTTGTTCAATTCCTGGAAAATTGCAATCAGCTACAGTATATCAATATACAATATATAGATGGTATTATTTCCTACGCACAGAATTGGAATAGTTTTTTTGTATAAAGAAATTGGAATAAAAAGTTATCATTACAGTCTTTTCAGAAACGCAATCATATTCATATTAAAAAGTTATAATTAATTGTAGTATTAAATTTACATTTCAGAATTTATACACTGTTGTAAAATCGTCTTTGATATTAAACGATATATTACATTTCTTTTTTTATATGGGAATTATTTTAAACTAATTTTATCAATACAAGAGCTATTTAAGTTATACTTTTGTGTGAGAAATATTATCGTGTAAAATCACCATGTAGGCTGTACTGTAGTCATGTCGACCGAAGAACAATAACGTTTGAAACAGTTGATTTTCTGACTCCGAATCCGAGATATGAATCAAATTCTTGAATCTGGATGGAGTCTAACGAAACGAATAAAGCCAGTTCAGTGGTTCTGGTGTGGTTTTCAAACTTCAATGCGCTCAATATTAGTGATTAAAATTTGCGTCTTGACTTTGGTGTCAATAAAGTATCCATTTAGAAACTTATCAATTTTATTATTTCGGTTGAATGTTTCAAAATTGACTATTTTTGTTTTTAAATTCAGAAAAATGTCAAATAGTTTTATTTGCCAAAAATTTACAAGACATGTAACATTTACATGTGTAAAACATTTTTTGTAGTGTAAAACATTTTTAGAACTTAAAAATAACAGCAAACACTTATAAGATATGTTTATTGGGGTAAATATGTATCTACTAACTACTGTGAGATGGTAGATCTTTATCGGATTTTCTTGATATTTTACAAAGTTATCTATCGTAGACTAATTACTTTATTCAACGGACTCCATGCATTCATGAATGAAGTGATTAGAATATTTCCGGAAACATTTGGAATCGTTGAATATACCACCTTAAAGGGTAGTAGATAGAAACCAGAAGTCCGATATAATTATTCTCTTGGTTATTCCTATAAGGTAACATGAATATTTATACAATATTCTATGGCAATGTTTTCAAGGTAGGAGTATGTCACTCTACTATAGGTTATAGTACGGTACCATTGGATAGGCTTTCAATGGCCCTGAGCCAAATTCCATGATTGAGTATGTACGTACCATCATAGAACTCATTCTTGTCTATGTAGAAATGACAATTCATGCCAAATTTAAAGTTTACAGATGATGTTCTTCTTAGGATATCTTGCCACCATCATATATTGACATTTTTTTCATTCAGTTAGGTTTTATAGGTGTGTTCAAATAATAAAAGTTCGATGAGCTAGGGAGAGTAATACAACGCAAAGGTGCAGTAAAATCTTATCGTATCACAGACTTTTATCATTAACTTCTCATTTGTTTTTACTCTATGAAAAATTTCGAACTTTTTAAATATCATATTATTGTAATCAGTGAGTTTACAAATTTATTTATTCTGCTGTTTTCTCGTTACCATCATGATTATCCTAATGACCAATGTAAAAATAATCGTTACCGCTGAACCAAATCCCAATGGAGTGGCTTGTACTATCAATAATATCAATAAATACTTGTTTAATTAAAAATTATAAACAATTTAATATATATGTGTTACATAAAAATTCTAAGAAATCCGTCTACATGGAGTCATTGTTGTCAAATGTAGTGGTAAATTTATTATTTATGGAAAACTTTGAGAAGATCTCACTAGAAGAAGCGCAAATGAAGCTGAAGTTATGTGTTTGCTTTGTGAATTAAGTAAGCGCAGTTTGGCTGCATATTAGAGACAGTTTTAATTAATTCAACATACAAATTCCAAACAATCACATATCAAATATAACAAAGAAGCTAAACATACAGGGCTTGCCTTTTTTAATGTGATTGAAGTGAGGAATTTCGATGGTAGCATAAGACATTTAGTTAGAAATTCACACCAATAGATAATATTTCAACACTCAACCTCCATTATCCAACCCACAAGTTAAACGGATTGAGTACATTACTTTAATCATGATATCTGCAAACCAGATAAATGGAAATAAACAAAGAGGACACTAAATAAACATTGAAGGAGAATCAGTACACTACAACACAGATCTATAAAGGTTTTGAATTCCAAATTATGGAAGTTAGAAAAATATACAATAATTGGATTAAATTAAAAACTAAAAACGTTCAAACTGATCTGTATTTTGTACATCCAAGTAATGAATGATAAAATTGTTAATATTTAAAGGACTATAGCAAAATTGTGCTCAAGCCGTCTAAAAGATTTAAGAATTTTCTAACACCAGTAAAGGAAATTTTTCCACTCTGTACACTTAGAGCAAACGCAATTCATATACATAAAAGATCTGAAGATTTTAACTGCGTTGGCAGTTCTTGGACCGTAAAGCAAATAATGTCCAAATTACCATTTCATTTGTAACTGTTCCCAAAGTAAATCTCTGGATACCTATGTCATTACGTGTGTAGAAGTAATGGAATATATATATATGTTTTCCAGCTAAGTAATCAACAAACGTTTTCTAATAAAAAGTTAACTAATCTATGTAAATACTCGCCCTACAAGCTCGACCTCAAATTATAATTATAGCTCATAATTCAAAATATATCATTCACTGTTTATCGATGGTTGTTACAAGTTTTTTGAAGTTATTAAACATTCAAAACGAGTTAAGTTGATCAAATTACCACTGAACATCAGGAAATTCAATTTCAAGTTAGATTACAAGAATTATAACAACTTGATAAAAGCTGTATTATGAGTTGTTGGCTCATGCAGGTTTCCTAATAGCCTATGAAATGAATATTCTCGATTCCTTTGTTAATTCAAAAAGACTATTCATTTTCTAGACGCTGTGTTACAAATCGTTAAATTATCATAACACAAGCAACTAAATGGCCAAAAATTAGAAAAGTAAATTAAAGTCTTCTTTATTTAATACAAGTGTTACTTGTAACGATGATATAATGGAATGTTGCATTAACGTCATAGTTGAAATATTATATTACCAGGCCATGTAATATCTGGGACGAACACATGTGTAACGGCTCCTAGAGTGGGGAAATACCCACGACAAGGCAATGAGCAAAAACTTACATTAGCTTACATGACAGCAATACCAAACCGACTTTTTATCTTGTTGCTAACATATCTAACCTAACCTTACTACATAATTTAATTTAACATGTTTTTACTTGATTCAATTATGATTGATAAATATGATTATTAGTAAACATGAATAATGAAACGTGTTAGTCAACTGTTTATACGTTAAACTAATAATTGATTGTTGTAATTTATTTATATAATATGTTATATTTTAAGACTCAGATAGACCACATGCTAAAATTTTAAACGAATGCATATTTATTACATATTGAAAGTTTTATGTGTACGTTGTAATGTAATTGAATATAATATTCAAAAATAAAAGTATCAGAAACAAATTTCAGAAAAGATCTATATTTAATATTAAAGTTCCCAATTTATGTTTTAAGTTGTTTTGAAAATGTAATTATTTCAATATTTGAAGTGTGAGCCTACCCAAAAATGTATTATTATTATTGCAATTATTATGTTATTATTATGATATATTCTTAATTGTTTTTTGGGTAATATTAAAAATCTGGTGTGGAGACAAACATTGCAAATTTCTTAAACTAATTACAGAGATTGTCTATACAACAAGCAACAAAATAAAAAATATATAATTAATGTATAATAAACGTATACAAAGAGACATAAAGACATATTGAAATTAATTACTTAAGACTATGTAATTCAGTTTGGGTTTACAATATGTTTTTATGTTAAACTCATGACATGAAATACAGTAACATGAACTTTGAATTATGTATAACTAAAGATTCATAAAACCGTATTATGAATTTTCTACAATTGTATTCATAAAGCGCATTACAAAAAAATAATTGTACTTCATGTTTAGAGTTTTTACTTGTTTATGTAACAGTTCTTAATTGTAGATTAAATTATTAAAATAATTTAAATAAATACTGGTAATCGCTATATCTTGTTATGTTGTTCAATACAATATTTTGAATATAAACAATACCTTTGTGCCTTGTTCCAAAATTTTATTATTTTATCTAAATCTGTAAAAACTACTAATTTTATAACAAGTTGCCGGGCAGTAACAATGACAGTTGACTAGTCTTCCCCTATAAAGTATTATTTGTTTTTACAGCTGAAACAAATATTAATTTGTTTTGTTATTTACACTTTATAATTTTTAATACTGTTTTACAAAATAATTTTCAAAAAGAATTTTGTTTTCTTGTATCAAAGCCGCAACCTCTGTTCCCCACAAAAGATGTGAGTCTGACATATTCTTTACCTACAGATGTAATCTCCTTGGTTCTGTCCCTCACCTTTGTTGCTGTGCCGCCTCGCCGGTCGTATTATCTTTGTCACCATTCATATCACACAGATGATGTCATCCTACTGTCCCTATATCTGTCCCAACTAAAGGTGACCAGACTTTATTAATTATTAATTTTATTAAATTCTAATTTCAGTCTTATTTACTTCTTCCTACATATAAATGTACATCACAATTTAAATTCAATCCTCCTGCTGGTTATCAACTTTGCCAGCTAGACGAATGCCGTGGAATAGTATGTTTAGGTCAATGAAACATAGTTTAGGCCGTATTAAAAAAATGTGGAAAGAATGCCCCTCAAATGAAGATTTTCAGTTGCATACTGTTCTCTTTTATAATAGGCCATTGGAAATAGTAAAAGACATTTTATATTTGGCAAAACTAAATATCTTGTGTTTTATACGTTTATACTAAAAAAACTAGTCTTATGTTTATATAGTGAACAATTTCTGAAGTCTTATTGAAACAATTATAAGAGAGTAAAATAAGAGTGAAAATAAACAGCTTTATAATATCACACAAAAGAGCACACAGTCCCGTAAATAAGTTTTAATCCATAAAAGGATATATCAGTATCAAGTTTTGATATCTCTGTTTCTGGCTGAATATTTTCACGATTTTTCGTTCTGTGTTTGTGTCTGAAAGGCCCTACGTTATCCCTTAAATCGAAAAAATCTCTGTTATTGTGAATTTTAAGAATACAGCTAATTTAAATTGTCACTTTGAGTCTGAAAATAAATAACTATAACATATCTCCATCGGTATCAATTTTTATATAATTTCCAATGGTGAATATAAATTGGAATCGTTGTTTCAAAATGTTGAGTTGGGAGCAACCACACTTCAGACTCATCCCCTAAAAATCCTGCCTATGAAAAGATGTACGTTCTGTTAATCTACGAGAAATCATCTTCTTCTGATTTTCTTTATTATCTGCAATCGCTAAAATACTATTATGAGTAAGACTTTTCTAAAATCATGAGGTTGCTTATTAAACCTCTTCATTTCACATGTAAAGTATAACGAGGATAAAGAGGTTTCCCAGTACAGGAGAGCGATCGAGGATGGGAGATGCCGAGGTCGAGATGAGTATCGCGGACAAGTCCCCTGTGAAACAGGACGCGCCTGGGAAAGTGAACATGGGATAGACGAGCCTGGGCCTGGCACGACTTCACCGTTGCTAAGGCTTGTAGCGGTACATGGCAATGGTCTAGTTTGCATGAAATCTATATTCACTAATGAACTCAGGAACATTATATAACCTAAGTTTTAGTTGTTCTAATAATACATATTTTTATGTTCTCGAATAAAACAAGTACTGTACCTCATAGCTATTCACAGTCCGTGAATTTTAGTAGAACAAAATAAATAACGAACAAAAATAAAATATGTTAATACTATTTGATTTTAAAATATATATAACTATATGTTACTAACAAAATATGACTGTATCCACCAATCACTATTTGGGTCAGTATAATGAGTGTAAAATACCACTATGGTAAGACAAAGTCTGGATGATGTATCTAAATGGACATATTGCTAAATAAAGTGTTACAAGAATGTAATACGTAGAAGTAACAAAGAAATAGTTTAATATGAGTTTTACATTTACATATAATGTATTACTCTTTAGTATTTTGAACCAAACACTAAGTCTTTAGACAAAGTGTAAAAACCCCAAAATGTGTTAATATACGTGTAATAAACTTTTACTATATAAATAAAAACCTAACACAAACCTAACCTAAGCTTAGTTTTTATGTAAGCTCTTGAAGTCATTCAAAATTTAATTATCATAAAATACTCAGAACTTAGAAATGGATCATAACTATTTCTTCAAATATCGGCAACATTTATGTTTTTAGAAATTCTGAATTAAACAAGAATTTATAATGATGTAATAAATGGTAAGTAAAATTATATAAGCTTTGGAGTTGATAAACCAATTAATATGAGAAAATAATTCAGTTCTAAATATGTTGGACGAATTCATCAATTCATCTACGTAGCCCAGATTCTGTTAATCCAATTCGAGAACCTCTGATCACCAAACAATCTGTCTAGCTCACCTGGTTAGTCTGGATGGAAGCCCTAATCGCCAATCTATCCGCTTGCCTAACTAGCCTGGATGGAAGTTATCATACAATTTCCAATCAATCTACTCAGATATGTAAAGTGAAGTGAGAGGTACTGTTAAAAAATCACTTCAGCGAACTTCGATTGAAACTATAATACTTGTAATTGTATGTTCTACAACAAAATATATAGTTAATGTTGTTTTTCTTTTCTTAATCCTCCATGAATTGATGAGTGAAATCCCTATTAGGCTTTGTGTTGTTGATCCATATTCAAGTTCTGTACCCTCTAATAGTTTTTCGACTATATTTAAGACTTGTAAAGACCCTAATTTTTTTTCAGTTTGTATTTATTTCATTCAATTCCGTTGAGTTTTTGGCTTTGTTGTTGTATTAACACCTAACCAACAAAATAATTGTGCTAACTCCGAGTTTATGGAATCTTAGAGTCAGAATTACCATGTGATCCCTAATTTATAAATGCATAAAATTATTAACCCAATACGCCAAGTATAATCCTTGTTATGCTCTTATTATAGAAGACATTCTACAAGAACTTTGAAGAAAAGGACTGTTACTTTAATTTTCACTGCCATATTACTTTTGAACTACTTCCATGATTAGTGGAAGAAGATGTTACAAGTATTAGTGCAAAATGTACGATACAGTCAACCAGCTAACATTCTTTAGACCAACATTTTTGATTTCTCTGTAATTTTCCAAAGTTCTTAAAGTGGGTTGGGGTCTTCATTATATATCAAGATTTTATGGGTATGGATTGATGAAAATTTGGTGATCTATGCAACACTAAATAATACAATAGATCAAATTCACAGAAAATTGATACCACTAGGAAATTGCCTGGAAGAATAATATTGAATATTTTATTCTGACGTACTTTTAGAGTTACTAGTACTAGAAGTACTAGATTCCAATTTGGGTCTGTTATTATTAATCTAATATTTGGTACTTATGGCTGAAACGTACTTAACAGATTGTTTCAAGCCATACATAAAAAAGTTAAGGTCAAATTAAAAAATTGGGCATGTTGATTTGATTTCCAAATTAAAAAATTATTTCCTTAATTAGACAAAATATACACACAGTATATTATAATAACTAATTGAGCTTTCAATACTTTGACCAACACCACTCAAACTTTGTACAGGGAACTAACAGCAACACCAAGTTGTTGCAGTTGACATTTTAGAACTTTAGCGAATTTGGTAAACAAAGTTTAGTTTAAAATATGGCATATATGACATGGTATTCAGATATCGCAATTTATTAAATATTTACAATTATAAGTGAATAATAACTAAATAAATACATATTGAGCAAATTTATAGATTGTTTAAAATTTGTACAAGTAAAGCGTTTAATTTAACTAACGCAAATATAGATATCAAAATAAAAACACGTACAAAATAAGCAAACATAAATTTAATTTATGAAACAAACCTTCAACAGCTTTCACATCGCGTGAAACCAGCCACCCTTTCTTTCACTCTTCTTTATACACCAATAACACGATGCTTGTCATCGTACATTCTTACATATCTATGATACATTTTATTAAATTACTACTTTTGTTTAACGATATTAATCTCGCATAATATAATGACTTTTATGGAAATTTTTATTTCAGTACAAATTAGCATTCAGTATAAATAATCTGGAAGCCGAACATAAATTGATAAGCAATCAAAATGGCTTTACATGAAACGGGTGGAAATTGAAATTGGAGGGGATTAAGGAACCAAAAATATATAATAATATTAGTTTCCCACATTATACTCCATAGCCTCATACATGTGATTCCAACCGTCAGTATGTAAGTAATGATTATATCACAGCCAGCCAACAAGATAACCTAAAGTCCTAATTGTCTGCCAAGTATTACATAATGATTTATTGGAAGACTTTGATTTAACTTTTCAGTCTTTCCAATAAGAGAATACTCTAAATTAATTTTAATTCTAGTATATCTATTTTATATAATACGAGAATGTGTTCAACCCATTTGAGATGATTAATACTAATGGATGCTAGATATGCTATGTGTTGTTGAAACTATTAAGTTAAGTATGCATCTTTTTTGTTTTGTATTTGGTTATTCTTTAGCTCAGCTGATTCAGATTAGTTTCTTGAATAATCAGGTCAGCTAGCGGCTAGCGAGGCAGTGTGATTATAATCTAGTGATACTGAGAGGCACGCCGACTCTCGGTTACTATTGTGTATTTGGTTATTGTTTAGCTCAGCTGATTCAGGTGAATTTCTTGAATAATCAGGTCAGCTAGCGGCTAGCGAGGCAGTGTGATTATAATCTAGTGATACTGATAGGCACGCCGACTCTCGGTTACTATTGTGTATTTGGTTATTGTTTAGCTCAGCTGATTCAGGTGCGTTTCTTGAATAATCAGGTCAGCTAGCGGCTAGCGAGGCAGTGTGATTATAATCTAGTGATACTGAGAGGCACGCCGACTCTCGGTTACTATTGTGTATTTGGTTATTGTTTAGCTCAGCTGATTCAGGTGCGTTTCTTGAATAATCAGGTCAGCTAGCGGCTAGCGAGGCAGTGTGATTATAATCTAGTGATACTGAGAGGCACGCCGACTCTCGGTTACTATTGTGTATTTGGTTATTGTTTAGCTCAGCTGATTCAGGTGCGTTTCTTGAATAATCAGGTCAGCTAGCGGCTAGCGAGGCAGTGTGATTATAATCTAGTGATACTGAGAGGCACGCCGACTCTCGGTTACTATTGTGTATTTGGTTATTGTTTAGCTCAGCTGATTCAGGTGAATTTCTTGAATAATCAGGTCAGCTAGCGGCTAGCGAGGCAGTGTGATTATAATCTAGTGATACTGAGAGGCACGCCGACTCTCGGTTACTATTGTGTATTTGGTTATTGTTTAGCTCAGCTGATTCAGGTGCGTTTCTTGAATAATCAGGTCAGCTAGCGGCTAGCGAGGCAGTGTGATTATAATCTAGTGATACTGAGAGGCACACCGACTCTCGGTTACTATTGTACCGTAAGTGATATCTGCGAAGTGAGAGAGAGAGACTGACTTGCCACGGCGCGGATTGGCCTTGTGGTTGAAATGTGATCCAACTGTACTCTGTAGTGTGGTGAAATCCGATTTTGTCCTATTTACGATTTCTGTTTGCTTCGTAACTCAATACCAATATTTATTTTATATTTCTTCTCGTTTATTTCTTTATCGTCCCTGATAAATAGCTACTGTGGGATACCACAGTTTGCTTCAGAACCAACCAGTTTCGATTTATTTCATTATTTTTCAGCCTTCCGTGTTGCGAAATTAGTAACATAAAGGCTTGCCAACAGTTTTTACATTCAATTTTCATAACAGCTGATGAAATAAGGTTTTATTTACAATATATTTATTTTATATGGACTAATAGCACTATAATAGAAATCTGGCGTTCTTTTTTTAATAAATACGTGTTTTTTAAGTAAAGGCCCTTTTAAGGAATTTTTTTACGCTTTTATTTTTAGATTTTGTATTTTGGCCTTTTTTTATCCAAGAACATGCCTTAAAAATAAATGCCGAAATTTATTTTAAGATCATTGTTTCTTGCTCCGTCGGCGAGTTTTAATGCTTTATCTTAGTTGAATATATCACGTTTAGATGATGTTCCCATTCCCAAAAAGGTTTAATCGTTTTTATTAAGGTAGAGGTTATTTGGTAAGGCTGGATTTATGTTGATGGTCGATGCTTTTTTGGCATGAAAAACAGCAGTAAAACACCATTTTTCTGTCCTAGAAAATATTTGCTCTGTAACAAGTGCAATAATTTTAATCAGAACAAAATATGGTCCAATTACGTTTCCTCTTGCTCGTCTAATTTATTTCGATACAGTCCGCGTTAAAATGTGCATTGTTGCACCCAGCTGTCTTGTCTTCGTCGTTAAATAAATAATGCCTCACTGATGCAATAATCAATAGTAGCAACGTCCTACGTACTTGTATAAACGGCTGGACACCATTCACTACCTGTGACACCCACTAACTGTCCGTGTGTCTCACTTGCGATAAACCGATGACCGGGACAGGTGTCCCGGGTTTATGCCCGTAGCAATGTGTTGCTCGCTCCCTTTCACTACCTGTAACACCTACCAACTGTCCGTGTGTATGTTTCACTCGCAATAACCCTGTGGCCAGGACAGGCGTTTTTACACTCGTAATAATGAAGTTGTTCGCTGCCTTTCACTACCAAATGTTCCTGTGTGTGTCATGATAAACCAATGACCGGGACAGGCGTTTTTTACAGCCGTAACAATGAAGTTGTTCGCTTCCTTTCACTACCAAATGTTCCTGTGTGTGTCATGATAAACCAATGACCGGGACAGGCGTTTTTACAGCCGTAACAATGAAGTTGTTACCTGCCTTTCACTACCAAATGTTCCTGTGTGTGTCACGATAAACCGATGACCGGGACAGGCGTTTTTACACCCGTAACAATGAATTTGCTCGCTGCCTTTCACTACCAAATGTTCCTGTGTGTGTCACGATAAACCGATGACCGGGACAGGCGTTTTTACACCCGTAACAATGAATTTGCTCGCTGCTATTCACTACCAAATGTTCCTGTGTGTGTCACGATAAACCGATGACCGGGACAGGCGTTTTTACACCCGTAACAATGAATTTGCTCGCTGCCTTTCACTACCAAATGTTCCTGTGTGTGTCACGATAAACCAATGACCGGGACAGGCGTTTTTACACCCGTAACAATGAATTTGCTCGCTGCCTTTCACTACCAAATGTTCCTGTGTGTGTCACGATAAACCGATGACCGGGACAGGCGTTTTTACACCCGTAAACAATGAACTACCAACTGTTTGCGTGTGAGTCTCCTCGCGATAAACCGATGACCGGGACAGGCGTTTTTTACACCCGTAACAATGAACTACCAACTGTTTGCGTGTGAGTCTCCTCGCGATAAACCAATGACCGGGACAGGCGTTTTTTACAGCCGGGAGCCGTAACAATGAAGTTGTTCGCTGCCTTTCACTACCAAATGTTCCTGTGTGTGTCACGATAAACCGATGACCGGGACAGGCGTTTTTACACCCGTAACAATGAACTACCAACTGTTTGCGTGTGAGTCTCCTCGCGATAAACCGATGACCGGGACAGGTGTGTTTACGCCCGTAACAATCTAGTGCCCCCTATTCCCCCCTCATCGTACCATCATTCCACAGTCAGGGGTGTACACTCATCCGTGAGTCATCTGTTATATGTGTGTGTATTGTCAGTGCTCTGTTTCAAGTCAAAGTGGTGTCGTCTTCATTGTTCTATTGTGTCTAGCTTACTTTCTTTACACTCTTCGGTAGGCTGTATTGTTTAATGTTTTCCACATGCTCATTTTCATTATTTATAATATTTCTTATTTTTGTAATTTTGATCCATTTTCAACAATTTTACAAAGATCATGTTTTATAGTTGTGATGTATCTACGCTGACAATTTAATTGTGAGCCAAACAAATGGCTTAAATAAACTTTAATTACAGATTATTACATTTTCACATTTTCAAAGATCAAAAAGTTCACGACTAAAGTCGTAAATTTGAATAATCTGGTCTATGATATTTTATATGGTATATTATCGCTGAACCGTTTTAATATACAATTCAAAACTTACTTAAAAATAACTTGTAGGCCTCTTTTTGATATGAATTTTATTTTTAGAAACTTTTTAAGAAAGCCTACATACCCAGCATACTACCTAAAGTAAGTAAACAAAGGTTCTGGAGAAGACACTACGCAGTATAAAAATTTACTTGTAATAATATTAAGTAAAACTCACTAATGTAACATAAAATTGTAACTTTACTGACGAGTGTGTTATTGACAAACAAGTAAAAAATAGAAAACTGTTGTATACATAACACGATGTTGAACAAAATCATAGATTTAGATTTTATTATGGTTCTAAAATAATTATCTGATTTAATAAACTTGTGGGTTATAGTTATCTATTATTTATTATTTGCAGGCACACTAAAGTACTAAATCGGCTCGTATTTTGTTTTATATTTAATTTTCACCCAGTTATTAGCTATCCTACAGTAACGGAATCCTAGATTAATTTAAAAACCTAGATTAATTTCAATGCGTAGAAGGACATTCTCGGTCTAATCTCTAAAGATTGTTAAAAATTCAACAATGTCAAGAAATTCATCATTTTTATATTGGGAAACAATTATAAAGATTACAGTTGGGTTTTAATGTTTTCTCATTTTCGAAGTCTTAAAGGTTGCCCGCGTTTCCGTTTCATATTATTGATAAAGGCTTGTCATAAGCCAAACTACAATAGAACATTGTTACACGTTTTGTAATGCTTCTCTCCATCGTGATATGGAATTATTCAGAATAATAAGCTCACCCTAGAGTGAGATTTATTCATACCCCTTTGTTAAGTGACACCATAACTTTGTTCTTACGACCCGTCATCCTTGACATAAGAATGCAAATATACAGAAAATCTAAATATTTAATTTTTAATTCCACTGATAAAGGTCAACCAGTAGAAGAAATCAATCGTTATCAGCCCCGGGCTCATAGAGGTGCGGTGACCCTGATGAGTCACGTCTAAAGGAGGTCACGGGTCAGAGTCACCCAGCAGTCGAGGTCATTTCTGATATGTGATATAACGTATCATTGTCTTCAACAAGTGACAAAAACCTGTGATACTTTTTATCTTGTAGAAGGTGTGAAGTTCGTGGTTGAGTACAAAAACAGTTGCGATGCTTTATTATTATTCGATAATTTCTTGCTAGGGATTGTGTTGTAGGCTAATATAGTCAGATGATTATTTTACATTATTTTAAAATCAATTATTTTATGTAGATTAGATTTTGTTGTTGTTTAGATTTTTTGTTTGTTTAAGTTGAATGATTACTATATGGTAAATCATTTGGTACAGTTAGTCAATATTATAACAAGGTTAGCCTACGTATCCATGAAATGGGAAATGAATCCAATGACCGAGATATTCGATAATTCATTAATCATCATTTTAACAACACTACCATATAAATATATTTTCAATATTGGAGCTGCACCTTAGTTTCTTTTGTGAATCGATACCAGGAATGTGCCAGGTTTGATTTTCGGATGCTCAGTATATTAACAGGTAAAAAAATTATAATTAGTTAAGCTCCATATAAATACGTTTTCCTTCAAAAAGTTCTCAACTAACTGCTTCAGAACTTTGCTCTCGCTTCAAGCAAAGTATGCCCTTTCTGTCATGACAACATTAGCTTCCATCTTACGCCACCATGTAGTACGTTTTACACTTGTATCCAGCAGACTATCTCACTGTGGTAAGTAGCATCAGTATCAATCAAGTATCTAATAGCTACGTCAACCAGCTGTACGTCTTTTTGGTTTAAAACATTCAAAATTTGATTACTCCTTGCAAGGAAAGGGCAGAGATAGTGTCACAACCGGTGAATAAGTGTACAAATAATCCAAATCCGGGATTAATGTCAGTTCTCCGTAGTTAATCGATGTAGACGAAAACTCGATTCGCTCCTTAACACTTTCTGGAAGAATTCATTGTTCGCATTGGATCCCAATCAGTTAGAAAAACCAAAAAATTTACATCCCTTCCAACTATGATGACTTTTTCATATGTACCACTTTTTTCTGAGAGCTGTCCTTATACTAGTACTCTGTAGTAACATTGTTTTAACTCCCTGGTTTTCCAGAGATTATTGTGGACTGTACAAATATGGTGACACTGCGTAACAACGTAAGTGCTCTGCAGGTTTTATATTACTTGCGGCCCCATCCACTTGGTAGCCATCAACTATAATTGATAGATAGGAATGACCACAATCACCATTAGGTTAAATATCTAGGATCTAGGTAATATAAACAGGTAAAACTTCTCTGATATAATGATTCCGGTGCCAGATGACATAATAGAACAAGTGTAGTCTATCAACCACAACAATGTAGTGGCTCATACAGGAATATTTTCAAGCAGTGGAATGAAAGTAGAGTAAATACTTTATTGTGTGACTTAAACAAAATAAAGGCCGCTGCTGATAGACAGTATTTTCTTCATTCAATTGAAGTAGACAGTGAGCATCGAACTAGATTTTTTGTTAAATCACACCAGTACTGTTTCTTGCTTTTCTAGTTGTTCTCAATATAAGTGTTGTTCATTTGCGATACAGAAAAACTCCCAGAACTGTAAAAGTCGAAAAAAATGCCTTTTTGATTACCACGCAGAGAGCAAAAACATTTCGAAGCTGTTAACATGTTTTACAACACTGGGATGGATGAAGTGACTCGGTTAAGTGGGCGAACACTCGCAGTAATTTGCTTCCCTTGTGACATCTCAGCTGTCGCTGATCTTTTGTAGGAACAACAACGGTCCTCTTCACCCAATTTTAGAGACGGTATTATCATTTGCAAGTTGCGACAATATTTGTTTTACTGAACTGCGCGCTGACAGTGTTGTAATTGTAACAACCGTTTCTGTACTAACTCCTGTTGTTACAGCGCTGTGTTTATTCGCTTGGTCATTATTTGCTATGATTAGAAGTTCATCTCGGTTTCATGCTTCTAGTAATTACCAATAAACAACAAAATAATTTAGTGTGCGTTAGCGAAGTTGATCACTCGAAGGGCTAGACAAATTTCACGTCTGTCTATCAGTCAGTCTGTCTCTGCACGACATCTGGTAAACGAACTGACCCCAAAAAAAGAACTTGGAAGAAATTAGGAAGTTTCTAGACTTGAAATTGTGTATGAAGCTTGATTTCTATATTAGTAACACTGAGTGGTGATGGTGTTTCCTTTGGTGTTGTGGAGTATGTTGGTATTGAGAAAATACCAGAATAATTAAATATGTAAACAAACTCGGTACACGTAAGAAATTTTAATGTGTAACATATTAACGCCTATCCCAACACATACATTATTTTATGATTAAAATCGGTGTGTTGAATCTTTAAATTTAAACACTGGTATGGAATTCAAGTTAATGAAAAAAGATGTTAATATATTATGTAGAAAGATACCTTAAGAAAGATTTCAACTGTATACATAAAATTTGACATGAAACTTAATTTCTACATAGACAAGCGAGACCTTTATAGAGATTTATGTCGTGCCATTGAATTCGGCTGAGCGTTATTGAAACCCACTCACTCGGGCGGTTGAAGCAAATTATCTTTTGTCTGGGTTGAGAGGAGGATGTAAACATTTTTTTTTATGAATGATTGTTTGAATGTCTATCTATCCGCTGGACATCTCGAGAATGAAATGAGCTATAGGTTTGAAATTTTGCAAGCAACATAGCGAAGCCTGTTACGCGACACGTTGTGTGGCTTACCTTTGTATGGTAAGATAATTTACGACGCATTTTATTGTGTACACACAGAACAGTGACCCTATTAAAATTTTAATTTTGATTATATTAGTGTGAGAACGGTAAGAAAATTTGCATTATATCAGCACGGAACTTCTTTCTGTACAATCGTTAGACGCATGTCCTCTAAGAAAGAAAAACATCAGTCATGGAAAGGTTTGGTGAATATTAACACCACCACCGGCAGCAATAATATTTAAGGGGAACATGTTAACTTTCCACTCTCGCTTGAAAATTAAAATAAAATCAAAGATTTGGTGATTTAAAAAAACCCCATAGGTAGCACAATTTTATTATTGAAATGTATATTCACCATACTTAAATATCGTTGATTTTGAAGTTTAATGGTGTAACTCCCCCATTTGTAACTCCCGGTTAGACGCCTGAGCAAATAAGGCCTTTCATGCATGAGCTGTGGTCAATTTTTTTTTTTATGTCAACTGAAATGTGTTAATAATTGTCAATGTGCTGTTCTGCTCGAACAGTAACGGCCTCTCCAGTAGACGCGGATGCTGGTGAGTTGAGGGGCGCGGTGAGAGGCTGGTGGTCAGTTCTGTGCAGTACACGAAGAACACGGGCAAGCCGATGATTGAAGGACGGAAGGTGGCGGGCAGAATTGAGCCTGACCACGGTAGGAACGGAACCGGTCTGGCAGCCTGCAGCACCTCCACCAGCGAGAGTCAGTCGAGGCCAGTCGGCCGCCGAGTGCGAATCGTAGTGTTATAGTGACGAGAGTGTTATTGTGTGTGTGTGTGTCATGTTGTTCTGTCACGGAGTAGGTGATGTCAACAGTTACTGGAATAACGATATAATGGGTATGTCTGTGTGTAGCTCATACTAGGCCTAAAACTTCTGTCTTCACTTGTGTTGGCATTGTAACTAAACAAAATTTGCAAGCTTGCCGCTATTTCTGTAAAATGCATTTATGTAATATTCCATGATGATATCTGGAAAAGAGTATATCACCTCAAAGAGTTTTCTGTCTTTTTTCCCGGATCTGTGAGTATTGTTTGGATATTGAAAAAACTACGCTGACTTAACAGAATCGATAAATTCTTTAATTCTTTTAGAATACATTGCCATAAAATGATCTGGAGTAGATCTACCTTAGCTTGCACTGTGCTGGAGCATTCAACGCTATCACAAAGACCGGTGCAAATTGTTTATTGAGCTCTAATTCGGGAAACGGTAAATGTTGTTTGAACATCTTTGATGTGGTTTAGGACGCTGGTACTCGTACTACACGGGAGCCCTTCATTACAGGAAACACACAACCCTGCAGTGGTGTTTTATAGCAGCTGTCTCCGCTGTTGTGACAGGTTGTCATGAAATCGGGCAGGCCCCAGGTGACTGAATGGCGCCATTGTTACCCCGTCGCTAATCGTTGTCAGTCAAATATTGACGTTCTTGTTGGATTTACTTGAATTTGTTACTCACTGATTGAGGATCAATTTGTTGACATCTTTTCATCATACTGTTCCAAACAACTACTATTATCACGTAACAACCTACGTTAAGCAAGTAACAGAACACTGATGAAATGCTGGATTCTATTATCAGTGATACAATTACTTTGTGTGCAGTGATTATTATATTTTTGTTTAAAGTTCTTAGTTCAAAATTAATTGGAGAGACTGTTGTTTAGGGGCTCCTTCCCCGCACATATGCCTATAAAACTCTATACTGAGAAATATTCTACTAAATGTTTCCGTACTGATTTATAAATTCTTAATAATACATTTATATTGAATTGAATTAAATAGAAATTATCAAAGCTTTTTTACGCTTTATATACTGAACAACTATTTGACATACCTTACCAGTTACCCTACCAATGACAGCAAATGCTGTCTGTTTACTAATACTTTACAGAATCATCGCTACACAGCTCGGTATAAGTAAAGAACCAGCTCTATTGAAGAACGTGTTTAAAAACCAAACGTAATTGCCTGCCCACGTTTCTGCAGTAAACAAATATTAATGGGTAGCCTATCAGTACTTGTAAATATAGTATCAGCAAATTATTGTTACTTGACACGTTTATCCACATGTTAGTATTACTGTGGCCTACACTCCTGTGTTGGTAACATATGTACTTTCAGCAGGAGATAGTATCGGAGGTGTATTCACAGTGATAAGCGCACACAACCGCTACAACTAACTTGTTTACAACACTGCCATAACACACTATGCTGGCTGCCTCTCTTCCACCAGGAAAATATAGATAGCTTTTGATATAATGCAGATATTCAATCATCAAATGATTGTTACTTGACACCAAGTATATCCCTCATGTTAGTATTACTGTAGGTGCCGCTTGTTTCCCATGTTGGTTGGTAACATATGAACTCTCAGCAGGAGATATTATCGGAGGTGTATTCACAGTGATAAGCGCACACAACCGCTACAACTAACTTGTTTACAACACTGCCATAACACACTATGCTGGCTGCCTCTCTTCCACCAGGAAAATATAGATAGCTTTTGATATAATGCAGATATTCAATCATCAAATGATTGTTACTTGACACCAAGTATATCCCTCATGTTAGTATTACTGTAGGTGCCGCTTGTTTCCCATGTTGGTTGGTAACATATGAACTCTCAGCAGGAGATATTATCGGAGGTGTATTCACAGTGATAAGCGCACACAACATTTACAACTGAATTGTTTACAACACTCCCACAACACATTATGCTGGCAGCCTCTCTTCCACCAGGAAAATATAGATAGCTTTTGATCTTATGCAGATATTCAATCATCAAATGATTGTTACTTGACACCAAGTATATCCCTCATGTTAGTATTACTGTAGGTGCCGCTTGTTTCCCATGTTGGTTGGTAACATATGTACTCTCAGCAGGAGATATTATCGGAGGTGTATTCACAGTGATAAGCGCATACAACAGCTACAACTGAATTGTTTACAACACTCCCACAACACATTATGCTGGCAGCCTCTCTTCCACCAGGAAAATATAGATAGCTTTTGATATAATGCAGATATTCAATCATCAAATGATTGTTACTTGACACCAAGTATATCCCTCATGTTAGTATTACTGTAGGTGCCGCTTGTTTCCCATGTTGGTTGGTAACATATGAACTCTCAGCAGGAGATATTATCGGAGGTGTATTCACAGTGATAAGCGCACACAACCGCTACAACTAACTTGTTTACAACACTGCCATAACACACTATGCTGGCTGCCTCTCTTCCACCAGGAAAATATAGATAGCTTTTGATATAATGCAGATATTCAATCATCAAATGATTGTTACTTGACACCAAGTATATCCCTCATGTTAGTATTACTGTAGGTGCCGCTTGTTTCCCATGTTGGTTGGTAACATATGAACTCTCAGCAGGAGATATTATCGGAGGTGTATTCACAGTGATAAGCGCACACAACATTTACAACTGAATTGTTTACAACACTCCCACAACACATTATGCTGGCAGCCTCTCTTCCACCAGGAAAATATAGATAGCTTTTGATCTTATGCAGATATTCAATCATCAAATGATTGTTACTTGACACCAAGTATATCCCTCATGTTAGTATTACTGTAGGTGCCGCTTGTTTCCCATGTTGGTTGGTAACATATGTACTCTCAGCAGGAGATATTATCGGAGGTGTATTCACAGTGATAAGCGCATACAACAGCTACAACTGAATTGTTTACAACACTCCCACAACACATTATGCTGGCAGCCTCTCTTCCACCAGGAAAATATAGATAGCTTTTGATATAATGCAGATATTCAATCATCAAATGATTGTTACTTGACACCAAATATATCCCTCATGTTAGTATTACTGTAGGTGCCGCTTGTTTCCCATGTTGGTTGGTAACATATGAACTCTCAGCAGGAGATATTATCGGAGGTGTATTCACAGTGATAAGCGCATACAACAGCTACAACTGAATTGTTTACAACACTCCCACAACACATTATGCTGGCAGCCTCTCTTCCACCAGGAAAATATAGATAGCTTTTGATATAATGCAGATATTCAATCATCAAATGATTGTTACTTGACACCAAGTATATCCCTCATGTTAGTATTACTGTAGGTGCCGCTTGTTTCCCATGTTGGTTGGTAACATATGAACTCTCAGCAGGAGATATTATCGGAGGTGTATTCACAGTGATAAGCGCACACAACATTTACAACTGAATTGTTTACAACACTCCCACAACACATTATGCTGGCAGCCTCTCTTCCACCAGGAAAATATAGATAGCTTTTGATATAATGCAGATATTCAATCATCAAATGATTGTTACTTGACACCAAGTATATCCCTCATGTTAGTATTACTGTAGGTGCCGCTTGTTTCCCATGTTGGTTGGTAACATATGAACTCTCAGCAGGAGATATTATCGGAGGTGTATTCACAGTGATAAGCGCATACAACAGCTACAACTGAATTGTTTACAAACACTCCCACAACACATTATGCTGGCAGCCTCTCTTCCACCAGGAAAATATAGATAGCTTTTGATATAATGCAGATATTCAATCATCAAATGATTGTTACTTGACACCAAGTATATCCCTCATGTTAGTATTACTGTAGGTGCCGCTTGTTTCCCATGTTGGTTGGTAAGTGCCGCTTGTTTCCCATTGTGGACAGTGTTTGTGCGAAACTATCAAGTAATATTTATCTCTTGAGAGGTCTTGCCGAATACTGTTCAGATCAAATAATGAAAATTGCATATTACGGTTTGGTCCACCCACATTTTATCCTACGGTATTATATTGTGGGGTGGCTGTTCAAATGGCGACTTCCACAGACTTTTTGTCTTACAGAAGAGAGCTATTAGAATTATTGCTAAATTAAACTTTAGAGAGTCGTGTAGAAATTCATTTAGGGAGCTCAAAATACTAACATTGCCATGTTTGTATATACTGGAGACTACTGTACATTGTCGGTTTAAGAGCCAAATGGTTCGAGGTCGTGACATTCACAACTACGATACGAGGTATCGAGAAAATGTCAGACCTGCTCAGCATAGATTGAGAAGATACGAGCAACTTCCTTCTCAAGCCGGCATAAAGTTTTCTAAATGGGCTCCCTGAAGAAATAAAATCAATAAATGATCTAAATCGGTTCAAAATTACATTGCGACACTTTTTAGTGTCTCATTCTTTTTATACAGTTGGTGAATTCATGGACCATCTCACTAGCTCCAATGTGCGGTAGTACAGGGGCGCTGATGTCCAAAGTTATTTTTATTATATATTAATTTTACTGCTTGACAACTTTTATTGTTAACTAAAATCGATATTGTTTACAATATTTTAAAAATTAAATCGTTAGCATAAGACATTTCATTATTTTAATAATTATACAATTATTATTATGTGACGCATGCTATGCAATGTTAAAATTGTTTCTGGCAATAAAGTATATTGTATTGTATTGTAACTCTCAGCAGGAGATATTATCGGAGGTGTATTCACAGTGATAAGCGCACACAACATTTACAACTGAATTGTTTACAACACTCCCACAACACATTATGCTGGCAGCCTCTCTTCCACCAGGAAAATATAGATAGCTTTTGATCTTATGCAGATTGCGAAATAAAATTTCAGAGACATAACTCATAGTCATCACTTTCTACACCTTTGTTGTCAACTTGAAAGGGTAACAGGATTTCGGGTATTTTCCATATTTATGTGTTAACAAAACCTGAAACACTGCGTTTCTGTAAAAGGTATTCTGCCTTCTTTTGCAGGTGTAGAAAAACTCAAAAGCCCTAAAACATAATGTACGCAAAAAATTAGATTAACAGATCAACAAACACATGGCGAAGAAAACTCGAATGGGAATTTGTATTCAAGGACCACGTTGTAGACTAAATTTATTGCTGGCTGTATCCAGTATTCATTGCTCTTTCACAATAATTTCGAGACACTCCTTTAATAGAGTAAGGAATCTCTTCCTCCTCTCCGTTTCAAAATTTATTTTTGCTGCACTGCTAAATAAATTTGTTTGCTTTAAAAATCTCTTTTACCGGATAATAATAGAAAGAGCGTAATAGTTGCTACTTTAGACCAAGATGTAAAAAATTGTGAGAGTGCCGGAGTTGTAATATTTATATTCACTCAGTCATGTATATATCTTCCGTCGAGAGTAAGTTAGTGATTTTGTAATGTCTGGGAGGATTTCGTAAAATGCTAAAATTTACAAATAGATCAGGTTATCTATCATATAAAAGTACTGTTGACACAAACATTGATTTTATATTACAAGTTACCGCAGCAGCCTGCCAGCTGGTATGTTCATATTAATTTAATTATTGATATTGTGCATGTTCTACTGTAGATGTATTAGTACCACACTCGGAGCTAGAGTTCAACTGACTAGAAAAGGTAATAATAATAACTTAATGATGCTTTACCAAGGTAGAATAAACTCTACATAAATTCAAAACATGAACTGAAACATCAATACTGACGTTAGGAAAATAAAATTTTCATTACTTCAACAACAACTGTGGAGGGTAATTTAGATCCATATATTTGGAAAATAGTCTTGTACAAAAATTTAAGAAAATTACGTTAGTTTGTCTAGTTGTCTAGTACATGTTGCAGTCCAATTCATTACAGATTTTCCGAGAACTAGACATACAAAATCAGCGTGAAAATAATATCAAAGCTTATCGTCCCAAGTTTAGTTTTCCATCTAGTATTCTACTAAGTGGATTACAGCAGTGCAAGCCAAGTTAAATTCTGCTTGTTGGCAACAAGTCAAAAAAGGTGGTATGTTTAATTCAACTAATTGTTTTGTAACTTGTATTCTTTCTTCGGTACTAGAGTATACGATCCACTTCACGTTTTTTAAATGTAAGGTGTTTTATAAGTGACTAGGATAAGTGAATTAAAGTAAAGAAAAGCCTTACTAAAACAAACCCTAAAGGGAGAAACCCTTTTTTGTGAAGAGTGAAAAGGCCTCAGGTAGGGCAGTTGGCTATTGAAAATGCTTAAAAGTGACTAAAATAGCGAAACTAATTACATAAAATTGAGGAAATACCTTAATACACCCCATCCCCCCCTAAAGGAAGGAAATGCCACTTTGGTAGTGTTTAAGCACACAGGTAGGTATATAGATAGTTCCAAGTAAGACGATAGGCCTTCAGGTAGGGTGATAGGCCTGAAGTAAGGGAAGTAGGTCTCAAGTAAGCAAGTTAGTCAAGTACTTATGTTAGGTAAGTTTTAGTTGGCCTTATGAACAAAATAACTTTTGTCAATTGTTAATCTTATTGTTACTCAATATTCTTTTGTTAAATAAAAGTATTTTAGGATTAAGTTTGGGATATTAAGGAATTCCCTATATCGAAAAATTCACTTCCTCATGCGAAAATTTATTCTTATTAGATCTTTCCTCATTTGTTTTCTTTAATATTGCTATCCTTAACATGTTTTTAACTACTTTCCATAAAATATTCAATAAATCGTGTAAAGTGGGACTTAAAATGTACTGCCTTTTTCTAAGTAAGAATTGGTAAGGCGTTATCTACCTTACTCACGATCTACGCGTTAACAAAAGCTGAAACTCTACGTTCCGTTCCTCTACTATCTGACATAACCTTTCCAAATTACAGGGTATGACACATTCTTTATCTTTTGTTTGAAGCTCATTAATGGCGATGCATAATTTGAAAGAAGACCAGGAGTTTTGGCATTTGCTATTGTTACGCGTTGGAAAAACGTAAACCATACGTTTCGATAACAGGTATCTGTACACTTTTTCAGGTGTGAAACAGTTCTTAAGCATAAGGTTTAATATTCACATGCACTAACAGATAAACAAATACTTGTCGATAAATTCGCCAAAGTCATGCTTGGAAACAGTGATTTTTACGTACGTCCAAATAAGACTTTTAGAACACTTCCAAAACGCACATACATCGATATCATTATGAGAATCAGCAAACTGATCATAGTCACTAGGTAGCACATATAGACTCTAGTGACTATGACTCTAGTGAACAAACACTTGTCGATAAATTCGCCAAAGTCATGCTTGGAAACAGTGATTTTTTACGTACGTCCAAATAAGACTTTTAGAACACTTCCAAAACGCACATACATCGATATCATTATGAGAATCAGCAAACTGATCATAGTCACTAGGTAGCACATATAGACTCTAGTGACTATGACTCTAGTGAACAAACACTTGTCGATAAATTCGCCAGTCATGCATGGAAACAGTGATTTTTACGTACGTCCAAATAAGACTTTTAGAACACTTCCAAAACGCACATACATCGATATCATTATGAGAATCAGCAAACTGATCATGGTCACTAGATAGCACATATAGACTCAGATACTGATATCTTAATATTATTCATTTACTTACAAAAGTGACTTCTCCCTCTGTCCTTTCAATGTTTTGAATATTTACCATACACTCTTAAACTGTCAATTTATAATAAATATCATTTGAAAATATTGTCAAGTCAAAAAGTGTTTTGAATGCTTTGCTTACTGAAGTTTAAAAGTATACTAATCTGAATGAAGTTTAGGACGAATACTCAATTAGTGGGCGGCCTACGTTAACGGTTCTATCTTGTATCAAAATATATACTATGTCGTTGTATATCTGTGTTCGTTATGAGAGAATGTATAAGCTTAAAGCATAGGGACATATTAACACTTACAGGTGTAACACTGATTCCGTAAGAGTATCTCGACGTTTGCCAAGAACATTAGAGCTGATATGAGAAAGACCCCAAGAAATGGAACGCAGATTGAAATCAACTCTTCGAACACAGAGGCAGAGCAATTGCTACTTGTCAATTGGTAGGTGTCTGTCCACCTACAGCCCGCTGTATGCTTTTAACTGATGACTGCGTTATTTTACGTAACATTTTACGTAAGTTGTTTGTCAATTTTCTTCAAATCACATGTAAATCGTAGGTTCATTCATGTCTGGTGTTCTTTTTACTTTTTCAATATAAAGTTTAAAACATTGCGAAAATTATGAATCATTGCCAGATTTGGTCAAAGAAACCCACAAAAAATCATTGAGATGAATTTGAGTCCAATCTTGTAGGTCCACCAAAGATATGTCGAAGACTAGGAGAATAACACTTGAACTAACGTTAAAAATGCTTTACCAAGCGTAAACTAACTATTTAATTCAATACGAAACAGACTAGCCTTTTTAAGTGCTGATCTAACACACGAGTACTTTCAACTGTTAAGTTGAGTTTACACTACGGTTTGGAGCAACACACGTTATAGAACTATTGCTGTATCTGCGATACACCTTGCAAATCTCTCAAATTGCAAAAGTAGACTCTACTGGTATTGAAAGATACTCTAGAAATAATAGAGAAAAATAACTCCAAGGAAATAAATATAGTCAAAATAACTAGTTACATTTGATAAAGATGCCATATTGAATGTTGGTTCCGCATAACCGTTGTTGTGTGGTTAAGCTTCAGCCAATCACAATATAAATCCATCCTTTTTACATTACCCGTATAAGCTAACAAATATTATTGGCAGTTACGTTGTTAATGTGTTGACTGAAGACAAATATACAATGTTTCAACACGGTGTGAACAAAGTAACAAAACGTTTAGTTTATAGTTTTATTGGAATCTTTAATTCTGGTTTTTTACATATCTAGAAACGGTAAAAGTAAATGAATTTATTGAAAGGATTGAGTTCGAATAGAACAGGAACCTAAGATGAGCCATGGTGTCCACAATGATGATGTCTGTTTTTAAGTCTCCCGACTACCATAAGAAACTTTGCTAAAAGTATATCGGCCCCGTGCAGCCCTTGCTGCTTTGGTAACCATGTATCCCTCTGTTTGTATGACTGTCTCCGAGAAGCCAAGCATTTTTGATCTCCCTAAGCAACCATGGTACAAACAAACAAGAACTCAGCGCTCTGGGACTAAGAGACACCGTTAAAAGTGATCGTGCACAAACAAGAAGATGCTAATGGCTTCAACATCGTACCAAAGATAGACAACACAATGGAAAATTGTAATTTTTTTAAGCTAATTGGTTGAAAGTAGAATAGCTATTCCCTTACTGTTGAGAGCTCTTGGACGGAATTACATTAATATTGACGACATTATTTGAAGGATAATAGAATTATAAGAAATACAACGCTTAAATAGAACCCGTCCTCTTCCTCACGTGTCAAAACTGAAAAATAAAAAATACTCGTGCAAAAATTCGTCAAATGGTAAAAAACAAACCACAATTAAAGTAACTAAAAATGTGTGCCAAAATATTAGATAAATCCGTATATGAGGAAATTTTAACGGTTAATGTGTGCAGATTTTACATATTTTATGTGGGTGAATGGTTATAACAATTTTTAAAAAGGGCAACAAGTTGGTGGTGCAATATCTGTCAAGGAGAGGTTGTCCTTTCTTGCAGCTTAAAATTTTATATCATTTAACTTATGTCTTCAGTATTTAGCATATGAAAAACACGTGCAACATTAGAGAATTGAAATACAATAAAACATTTGTAGTTTTGTTAACTATATTGCTGAGTGGATTACGTAGTTCTATCTTTTTCAATAAAATACTAACTCGTGAATTGGATGTATTCGTTGATAATCTTAAAACATACATTGAGGGTCTGGCTTGGTAAGAATCGGCATGATATGATGTTGAGGTGGAGAGGTAAGAGAAGATTTCTTGAACACTGTAGTTTGCGTACTTCCTGAGTCAAAGTACGCTATAAATGATCGACCACGAGGCCTTTCGCAAGGACGAAACCTCTCCAATAGCGTAACGAACTCTCATTACATTGACACAGATGTGCATGATCACATAACCGGGCTGTAACGATCAGTCGTGACTTCTACGCCCTAGTGTAACGTAGCGTAGCGGAACCATCAAGTTACGCCCCGGGGCGCGTCCTGCCGCTTGCACGTTATTGTCGCTATCGCTGCTGGCACGTTTCCTCTATCAACCAAACTTATATAGCACTGCAATAAATTCATATATAGTGTATAACAAATCTATTCAAATTTGAATAGTTCGTTTCGAAGGCGTTTTACACAGGTTAAATGTGTTGTGTGGAAGTTTAAACTTATTACAATTCAAAATACAAATCTAAACTTATATTATTAGTTGTGTGATAATTTATTAATGAATATACAAATAATATACATGTCAGTACAAATTGGTTCGATATTACCTCTTGAAATTTAATGTTGTTAGGTATTGTATTAACTGTTGTATAATTGATTTTCAGTTTTCCTTATAATGACCACAAAACATTTATTTTTATAGATATTTGTCCCAACAATAGTTCACATAACGTACTTTAGGATCGTTTCCATCTGAAACATATAAAGGGCTTGGAATATATGAATGGTGGAAACTTATGAGTTTTTACAATTTACTATATTGTTTACACCACCTCACCAGGTTGAGGGTCAGAAAAGTCTGTTACACAATTGAGAATATCACCCTCCAATTACCTTATATTAGTTTCGTGTTGTTTGATATGTCCATGAGTATATGTCATAGATAAAGTTATCTTCTAAATTTGTTTTGGAAAATAATGATGAGCCTCTACTATTTTACTAGAATGCTAACATAAATGACAATGGAGGCAAAACAACGTGCGTACAGTCTTTGCAAAGACTATAAAATGACAAGAACAGTTCTAAACCAGGAATAAGCGCTGATTTATGAGAAAGGAAGTGGACGATTAAGGGGACATTTCTTGCGAAGTTCTTTTGCCTCCATCCGACTGTTAAGTTTACAACCAATGTACTAGTGACGGATGGTACATAGTGGGTAATGGGAAATTTAGTAATGATAAGAGTCTTTTTTATATCTCCCACGTCACTAGCAGGGGTACATCAGTTTAGGTCAAGTGAACATTCGAACAAACAATATTTTGGACAAACAATATTTCGAACAAACAATATTTCGGACAAACAATACTTCGAACAAACAATATTTTGGACAAACAATACTTCGAACAAACAATATTTCGGACACACAATACTTCGAACAAACAATATTTCGGACAAACAATATTTCGAACAAACAATATTTCGGACAAACAATATTTTGGACAAACAATACTTCGAACAAACCATATTTCGGACAAACAATACTTCGAACAAACAATATTTCGGACAAACAATATTTCGAACAAACAATATTTCGGACAAACAATATTTCGGACAAACAATACTTCGAACAAACAATATTTCGGACAAACAATATTTCGGACAAACAATATTTCGAACAAACAATATGTCGGACAAACAATATTTCGAACAAACAATATTTCGGACAAACAATATTTCGGACAAACAATACTTCGAACAAAAAATATTTCGGACAAACAGTATGCCCCGCTTTCCATTTCCTTATCCACAATTTTCACTGTTCCGTACACGTGAAAGTAGTAACAAATTCCTGCAAACTTCCACATTCTTGCGTCTTTGGATCTATTGATCATTTTCGGTCTCTCTGTAATACTTCAAGTCTAAAAGACAACTGAACTCTCAGTTAAGTTAATCACATATGTGTATTTATGTACAACTTTACTTCACGAACTTCTGCAGTGCTTTTTCGCCTTTGGAGCAGCCAAGAATTGATATTTTTAATATTATTGAAAAAAATTAAATATACGTGTGCTAGGTCAAATTGTATTTTATTTATTTTGAAAATAATACAGCACGGAATTAACGGATAGTGATGGACTCTAACTAAATTGCAGTTATTTAAGCTATTAAGTGCCATGCAGATCTTACCTTCGATACCATAGAATCCCATAATAATAACAATAAGTTTATCTTATTAAATGTGATAACATAGTTTCAACACTTTAAGAAATTCAAGTTAAAGGAGTGAATGAATGAGTGATTCAACTCTATATTTCACAAAGCGAAGTTACATATCCTGAGACTCTTGTACTGACCCCAACTCTTTTTCCTTGTTAAGGGCTGAGAACTTTTAATGAGATCCTTCTTTAAAGCTTAAATTAATTAAGTTAAAGTACATAAATACATCTCAGTCAGTAAGATGTAATTTAGTTGAATAGCCGGAAATAAATAGAGTTTAAATTTGAAAACAAATTAGAGGTCCATATCTAATCAGATTAAGAACATGGCGAATCTGACAACACTTCTTAAAATTATGTGCGCCAATTATCAGGAACTGCTCAACGTTATACAACTACGTAAATATTATTTACGCAAATATACATGCAATACATTCACTATCTCGTAATCCGTTACATAATCACACTTAGTTTAGAACGATGATCTGATAACGAATTGTCGCAATAATTGTGTTTTGTATTGCAACACACAAAATATAAATACAACGTGTACTTTGTGGATGTAAACCCAATATGCTCGTTCACTAGACTATTGGAATTTACTTTTCAGTCGTTTGTGCTAAGACACTCGTATATTAGGGAATATGTGTCCTTTGTTTTCATAATAATATAATCAACTTTTTAATTCAGGACAAATATTCATATAATAAGAAAGTTTGAGAAAAATTTATGTCATATTGTCATTTTTATCATTTTATGGGTGTATATTGCTATGCTTTTCAAATCAAATTACTTTTTATTCTCAAATATACAATAATTACAATGTCAAGCTTACTATTATGAAAATGCGGTTGTGTTCACGGTACTGTTAATTAAACTATGCTTTACGTTTTGTGTGTATGTACTTAACTCTCATATTATTCCATCCATCTTCAAGCTAATTTGTCGTCTTTTTGTCGTATTGAATTTTTTTAATGCTAGAAAATTATGTTTTTAATTATAGATTTTAAGCCAAAAGTAATTAATGCGTTTCACATTAAGTACGCAGGGTAGAGGGGGGGGCAGTTATATTGGAGTTCCGTCATAACGGGCAGCTTTTCAAAGCGAGAAAGGAAAGGATCACTTAGCGATCTGACAGGTCTGATAGCTCACTCCCCCGCTTGTGAGACGCCAACTCAGGGCCCGAGGCCGAGGGTGAGTGACACCCTTGCACAGTATAATGTGGAGTCGGCACGGCCGGTCGCATTCCTGGGCCCAAGAGGTAGAGCCGACCACGCCCGCACGCATTGTACCGTCACTGTGTGCAGTGTGCTGCCACCGCCACCAGCATTGCTCCACCCAGATTCCAGCAGCCAGGACATGACAGGCGGATCACTTCCTCCTTGTGTACAGTGCCGGATCGGGAATTTATTCGATGGGAGTTTCGATCGTCAGTAGGGGTAGGGCATCGGGAGTATGTCGGGTCCGATGGCTTCTCTGAGGAATTTTTACCTTCAAAAGACACATATATCTTTTTGTCCTAACAGGCACACAAAGGTCTAATGGACTCCATTTTAAAAACATGTTAAAAAATATGAATAGAAGTAAATTCCATTTATATGAGTTTTTTGTTTCCTTAAACTGTCAGTGTGTCCGAGCTGTAATATATTGGTAAGAACCATAAATATAACAATTAAAAATATGTTATTTCAAAATGTAATGAAAGTGCTTTGGAAATAACCATTTGCATGAGTTTTTTTTGTTTTAGATGGAAAACTATATAGTAGCCAACACTTTATTATAATATGTAGAAACGATGTGTGAATGTATTTATACCATCGCAGTTATGATCTATCTTAAACAAAATCGTAAACATGCGTAAATTTTTAACATGGAAATATAGGCTATACTACAATTCAAAACACTGGTTATATGATATTATACAATTTTTTGATTAGCCATTGATAAAAAATTGTATTTGGTCAATAAGTAATATTAAGTCAATTATTTCTCAAATTAAAAAAATGAAATTAAAACCAATATAATCATATATAAATATATACAAATATAGTTGTTTATTACTAAGCTGAAAGCTGGCAACCAAGCAGCCTTGTGATGCCAAATAAAATTACACGGGTACCAAAAATTCCTGATTTTTCTTCAATAGCAATATTGATGGAAAGGCAAAGCTGGTTGACAAAAAAAATACTATTGATTGATGTTCTTATATTATTATATACAATATATATATATATATATATATATATATATATATATATATATATATATATATATATATATATATATATTTATATATAATATATATATATATATATATATAATTTATATGTATAATATATGTGTGTGTGTGTATATATATATATATATATATATATATATATATATATATATATACACATATGAAAAAGAAATTTATATGGGGTCTTGTGGACCCGTATGAAGTCTTTGAATGTCAATTATGTAGCACTAAAGTAGGTAATGATTATCATATTTGCACACTATAAACAAAATTACATCATTTTAGGCTTTTATGGAGTTAGAATCCCGTCTCCGCCTCTTTATAGTATTAATGCCGTACAATTTTCTCTTCTGTTTCTGTACAGGGATGTCCTCAGGATCACTAATCACGAATTTTCAATAAACTCTACAAAATTATCTTGTAGCATGTATTTTTCAAAAAGCCCTTCATTTGTGTTACCTTGACAGTGTTAAGGATGTTAGATATGGAGATAACGTCGATGCGAATAGCTTCGTTCTCGTCTTCTCTTCCATTTATCAAGCACAAGGCTAGGAAGTGGTGGTTTGAAAATAGTTTGTGGTTACCATCATACCTTCAATTGATACTAATCTCTATTACTATAAATACATTCTCCAATGTGTTAAAACTTGCGTACGGCAACCGATGTGATGTTTTTTCCCCAACATATCTCACTCAAGAAATGTTGTTGTGTAGCAAGTAAATTAAAAGTACAGTGCGGTGATGGTGGAAGGGGGAAGGATATATAGGTCTGATCCTCAAAAGATTTATTTTAAACGAAAAATAGTCATTTGACTATTTAAGACAGAAATCTAATAGGGTTTTGTACATGTGTGATTTGAGATTGTCATATGGGCACAGAACGAAATTATAACAATAAATTCATATTAATGTTGTTCCAATGCCCATGAAAGTATAACAAGCTATAATATTTTCTCTAAAATATAAACTAAATTAACAAATTTAGCTATGTTATGTTTAAACAATTCTCGTGGTCTGTAAAATTATGTTGGTTGTCTAGAATACTCTTACTAGCTTCATTCAATATTGACCACAGTGATCTTTTCTTTTTTTCAGAAAATAATAATTAGTTAAAAGCAGGAAGATAGTAAAAAGCATGAATATGTTGACCCTACCTATGTATATTGATTGTTGTCCTTGAATTAGGTATATTTATTTTCCAACGTCAAGTTCAACAAACCAAGTAAGTATGATTTAGATCCATGAAATTGGTGGTTGTTTTATACAGCTGTGTTAAACCGAAAACATTTTAAATTTTAGAAGATACAAACCACCACACATCACTAACACGCTTCGGTCAAAATAGAACGCGACAAATGTTGAAAACACAGGAAGTGTTGCCAACATGCCATGTGTTCAGCGACTTTGTGGCAGAGCTGTGTTTATTTCCAAGTGACATTTTTGGGAAGGCCATCGCGCACTGTACTCGGCCAGACAGGCGCGGGAGTCTGGAGTTAGGATTTGGCGGCAAAGGTGAGATTATGACGTCATCACAAGGTCGGCTCTAACGTCAACTTGACCTTCCCAAGCGACCGGCCTGGCCTATTTCGGCAGGTTTATTATTACCGAATTTAGGGGTTACTTTTACTGCTTTGAATCTGTATGTTGCTTGGAGATTACAAATTAATGTCATTCTTTTCTACCAGTATATTTTAAAATTTAGTGTGACGTACTAAATATTTTAAGAATTTTAGAAAATGTGAGGATAATATTATTTTTTATTTTATTTTATTCCTTATTTTAATAAAAATTTAAAAGAAGACACTCTCAGACAGATTTGAGACTGAAAGTTTCTATAAATTGAAGACATCAAGGCAAGAAGAAGGGATGCTAATTTTTCTTTTTTTAAGTTGGCATGGTCTTATATGGCTGTAAATAAGAATGATTTCAGGGTTACCTAAAAAATATAAAGGGCGAAGTTCAGAGATATGATACTTTTTAATATACACTTACAGACTTAAAAGGTAGCTACTAAAAAGGGAAATAAGAGGAAGGTGCCAGCTACAAATTCTTCTTTTTTTTGAAGACAGGCCTATCTGAAAATTGTCTTGCTTTATTCACATGTAGACGTTGTTCGATGATTTAATGAATGAAGTAATATTTTGTGTAAAATGTGGTTTGCTAATGCCTGCTATGGAATAAACTTGTGTGTAAATGTGTATAACATTACACACATTTCGTTGCATAGAGTTTGTAGTGCTATTTCGCGATTCTTCCATCAAAATATAGCGTTTTTACTATCAATAGCCCTCTGGTTTTCAACTATAATTAAAAATGGAGCAAAAATCCATACACAATATATATATATATATATATATATATATATATATATATATATATATTTTACTTTATCAGTTTGAATTACCAAGCGTAGCTTAAGATAGAAGTATAGTAAAGGATCGACAAAAACACACGGGCTGTAGTTAAACGAGCGAAGTAAGCCTCACGGCCATCGGAGCGAGGTAATGTGGGGACCGGCTTAAAAAATGTGAGCAAGGCGTGTTATTAGATTACCATTCAATCCCAACGGAAGTTACCGCGACTAATCTTATTTTAAATGTTTGCGTTTAACCGCATTTTGTTCCTTGCGCGGAACTTGTATTTTTCGGGTGGTAAAGTTGTGTTTGTAGGTCGGCTTTAATTTGAACAATGCAAATCATTGAAATAATGTTACGTCTAATCACAGCTGGAAACAACATTGAAACTCCAATATTGACAAAAAAGCTGGAAATAGCACTGAGCATTCAAATTTAAATAATATGAAATAGATTAATATATTTTAAGACATATTTGTAGTAATATTGATTCTGTGATACTCGACAATTCCCATAAAACCGAATATAGATAGATTGCTATCAGAACGATTAGGAGCAAACTAGGCGTGAAAACAATATAAACTTTAATATAATCTTTAAACGAAGGCCTGTATACATGATGCAATTTAAATGTTACATTTTATGGTTTTGCATTCAGATATTTTACTATGTGCGATTTTATTCGTAGATTACCGTTTTCTTTTGTGTATTGGAACAATAGCTCACTCTTTTTTACTGTAAAGTCTTTTTCAACAAATTAAAATTGTACGCAAACAATTGATTAAAAATCTAAGTAATATTAACAACAACAAAAACAGTGATTTCTGCGACATATTTGTTTCTGACACTATACAAATACTCTACTAATAGACTACATTCCGTAAAACTACATAAAGAAAATCTGGAAGACTGTATATATTGTATTCATGTATATTACAAAGTTTTCAAGAACCTTATACTTCTCAGTGCCGTATATTTTCCTGCAAAAAAGTGTTGTGCTTCACCATACTGTAATAACTATTTTTAAATAGTTACCGTTTATATAATTGTGTATTTTTACTTATGTTTCCAACTAAAGTATGAAAAAATTAAATAATAATATGTAAATATTTTCATTGTTCACGATGAAAGCAATCTTATTATCGGACTGTTAAATCGAAATCCCGAAAGTACTGAAGGATTACGAACAGACCTTTATTCCCTTTCGCGAACGAGGCACATCACGAAAGATTGAATATACTTAAACTGTCCCATGTATAACGATTATGCATACATATATGTACATTATATATAAATAACGCGCAAACGGGCTATTTCAGCACCGAGTAGCGGTTTTTCCCGAGCGCTCCGCACCATGCCGCACCGCCATTTACGTTACGTCACGTTGCTGTAACGTGCACAATAACCCTGACACTATGCTAGATGCCAGTGCACATGCGTTTCACATTCACTACACTTTCACACCTGTTCACGTACATAGGTCTAGCAATAGGGATAAGTAGTTAATTGTGAGCAATATTGTAATGATTCAATTTTCACCGAAATTATTAATGTTATATGTTACGTTTTAGTGCAATGCCTTAAATTAGAAAATACTGACCGGCGTATAATACAGAGGAACAATAGCAAGTTAAGCTAATTCAGTATAGAAGGCCGTGACAGGCAGATAAAAGTAAGCTTGGAGATGTAACGTTCTTCTGGCTAGCGATTTTCAGAAGACAACATGTATATTTTCCCTCGAAGATAGTTAACGTCACCAGACATGGAATACAGGGACATGAACTTTGAAAAATGTACGAAAATTCTTATAGGCAGGGAACTGAATATAATGGGAAGCAGAATTTAGCTAGAAATGTAGTTTAATTATTTTATACATATTATATACCATTACATGTTTTGTTTTAATTCATAAAAGCAGCGTATGGACTAATTATGTCGTTTTACATAATCAATGCACTTCTTAGTTCATTTCTAATTTTAAAACTACATCTAAATTTTACAACGAATGCTAAAATATCCTCCACTATTAAAAAATTCAATTAAATGTTCGCCAACACTATATAAAATATTAGTGCGGGATTATTTATGGAAATAAAATCTATAAATAGGGTAGAAATTAAATACAAAAATTACATTTTATTAGAATTTTAGGCCATTAACAAGGTTTTTGCCAAAATGTTGCATATTTTCTTAATTGATGGGTCATATAAGTATATATTTAGAACTTAGTGTGTAAAGTACGCTCTTATGTAGCTCAGATGTTTGAGCTGGGCCAAGGTCCAGATGGTGGACCACACGTGCACAGTCAGCAAGCCTGCGGAAACTCCACACATGCTCAGCTCATGTCACGTCGTGCTGATCTATCATTGCTTCAGAGTTTCGCAAATCAAAATTTTCCGTTTTCAGTGTTTTTGTTTTTAATTGTTTATATGGTTAAGAGTACCCTTAACGAAACGGATTATTTAATTTTGTTTAATTATGTTTGAAATGTAGTTACCAATTTTAAAATATTCAGCGTCTTTCAAATGTGCATGCGTTTGTGAACAAAATAGTTTTTCAAGAATCAATAACTCTACATTGCCAAAGTGCATCGATAAAAGACAGCATTCAGTTACATTTAGTGACAAAGATGCATTCAATTTTAGTTACTAAATTGTAAAGCATAATGACAGACCTACGTATTAGATACAATTTTGCTTTACTACCTCTTAATAATTACCTATAAAGGGTCTCATCGACACTGTAAAAGGATGTCTCACATAGGAAAGCCTTTACACATTTACGAAATAAAATGTGTGGCATTTTCCTCTTCAGATAGGTTGGAAGAGAGTTAAAAAGTTTTATACAGTAATGAGTGATTTTCTGAAAACATTGGGCAATGTTTTGTATGGAAATTTTCAAGCGTATGTCATGAGTGCGGAGGTGCTTGCGCGAGAGTCGACTACAGGACCTTTCCGTAGCAATCTCTATTTGCTAATACTAAACAACCCTAATCCAACCCTAATATAACAGCACTTATTGGAGGCTAGGTATAAAATATGTTTAGATTATCAGTAACAAAAGTAATGTTTCATGAAGAAGTAAAATTAAAGATATAAGTAAAGTTTTACGAAGTATTGAGTAAAAGAAACCATAATTTGAGGTATAAATCTAGAATTTCATGTTTCGAAATAATGTTAAATAAACAGACATTTATAATGTCGCCACAATATACCAAAACCAACAGAAGGTGGTAATTAAATAACTGCCATTCCTTTCTGTAGAGAACCGTAAACACGTTGATGATCAAGATATCTGTACACTAATGTATTCTTAATGATAAATAAAGGATACGGGACTAGGTTTAATTAAGTTACACCATTGTTGTGTGTGTGATGTGACGGCTAAGTGAAAGTTAGTATGTGACAGGTCTACAGTTAATTATTTTCTACGTAGTTTTGCAGCTTAAAAAGGAATAACTGAGAGAATATATTACAAACTCGTTTTATAATCTGATAATGTACTGTAGTCTGCACAATGTTAAGTTAAGTGAAGGTATAGATATGTTTATTCACTCCTGACCTCTTGCACATCACTTGCGAACAAACGATAATTCCCCACGTATATCAATCCTCAAGCGGTTGGCTGAACATGTGCCGCCGAATGTTAAAATAATACTGATAAAGACTCTTGAACTGACGAACTTAAATAATATTGTGGCGTAATTATTAATAACACATGTGGAGCTTTGTAATAAACCCCAGTGTACTGAGGAGGCTAAACGTGCAGGGATTTGTTCCCAACTGAGCCACCACGGAGTAGCGGCAAAATAAAGCAAATTTATTTTCTATTTTCCCCTTAACTATCAACCGATTTTAATTTTGAAGATTGTTTTGTAAAATAGATGACCATACAATTTTATGTATGGAAACAAAAACTATTTCATTTATAATAACAAATCTATAACTTTGAATGATAGTTAAAAAAAAAAAAATAAAAGTTAAAAGTATAGAACTTCTATTGCTAAAAAATTGCTAGTAGTTATTTTGTGGAAAATATCTTTCCATAAATTTTGAAATATTTACTTTTAAATATGGCATAGTATTTTGATCAGAATTTTCTCGCTATTTCCGGTATTTACTTTGTAAGTGAACATCACGACCGACCCGTCCCAAATACGCAGTGCCACCTGGGAACAGCAGTCCTCACTCCCGCCCAAAAAAACTGCTCAAATGCATTTGAATGTTAATAACTACCATAGCACACCTGTTCAAGACAAGAGAAAATAACTCATTATTTTCATTACATTATTCATGCCATAATTACATATTTATTAGTTTTTATTAATGGAAATTGAAACATTGTACTCTAAGTTTCAAAATTCGAAATAAATCCACCTATTTCATTAGTAAATGATTTTCCCCTTGTTGAAACTGTTAGAATAAACTTATATATGCTAGTGCTATTCTAGCTGTAGTTGTATACTGTGTTAGGTTGGTTACGAGTTTTTTATATTACGAGTCTCAACACCCTCCACCTCCGGACCCCTCGGTAGCGAATGTGTAGAGGAACACGTTGTTATTAATATAAAACACATCTAATCTATAATACAAAACCAATACAATTGAATGTACATTAAATTCTATGATTGTCTAGATTAAAAAACAATGTTCAAAATTGAAATTGGTTGAAAATTATTGGAAAAAAAACAGGAAGACAACTTTGGCCACAGAATTGTTGTCATCCATTGGATAAATGTCGTTACATTTTCTGGTAAGTTTAACAATTTTCATTTTTTTTTTTTTTCAAGTAAATTTCTAATATTAGACTTTATTCCAGGCTTTACATAATTATTTATCTACAAATCAAAGATCGTGCGGACAATCATTTTCATTGTATTATACGCTTCTTTAAATACAAATTTGCCCAGAATAAGTTCGTTCACCGGTTAAACGAATTTAAATTTATGTCCGAAAGAAGTATAAGGATGGGTACGTGGTTATTATGTATTCAAATTCATTGAACAACTACTTTTAATACATCGCTTACAGTTTTCGTCTTCTTGCAGCAAACATGGGAGCCATCGATGATCGCGCTAGGTTCGGTGCGGAGGTCAGAAGTATTAGGGTGGTAGCTGGAGGTATAGCAGTGGTCGACCTTGGATGTGGTTTTTCTGGCATTGGAATACAAGTGTAACAAAAGCAAATAAGAGTGGGAAAATGTGCATATGTAACTTATTGGTAATTTTTATTTCAAGATAAGATGTTTGCATTACTTAAATAAAAAAAAAACCGAATTACGTTGAATTATAGAAGAAAATTGTTTTTGTTGAATTTTTTAGGTTAAGAGGTCGAGAGGACTTTATATACAAGTAGTCCTAACTTCACCTCTAAATACTGTTATTTGTTATTTTCATAGGTCACGTGTAGCCCACATGCAGGTGGCCACGGCACAAATAGAATATGCATGAGTTCGCGTCACATGCCCAGCATCCGTCATGCTTTGTGCTTCAGCCATTCTTTCTGACAACTCCACCACACCGCTGCTCCTTTCTTTAGTTGGATTCTCCAACAGTCCTTCGTCTTTTCTCCAACAACGTTTCTTGAAGTAAAACTAAACAGTGCATTAACCGGGTCAAACTTCTTATACTTATACTCCTGTGATCGTTCCTTTCCTCTCCTATTGTAAATTCTTCTCACCTTCTGTATTTCTTTCTCCTTTCTCTTACTATTTGTGCAATGGCAAAAAAAGGCCTACAACGGTTTTATTAATATTGAAACTAAACCTATCAAATATCTTTTATCAGGCTTAAATTAAATTTTATTTTGATCCCAACTGCGATATATCCCATTGAAACGTAGTATATATCAATTAAGATTTGAAATTTTCCATAAAGCTTCATTTCAATATCAACAACATACAGTTTTATGGTTATCAATAGAAATGGATTTGGCTCAGCGTTCGCGAGCATTTTTACATAGGTCTTTTGAGTAACCATGATGGCAACGAGAACATCGCTGAATAAAGACGTTTGTAAACAAACTGAGTACAATAATTACACGGTATTTGAACATATGACATAGTAACACATGTAGCTATAGACATGGGAATAATTTACATGCAACTTCAGTGAAGCCTATTGCGCAACACGTGTAATACACACCTAATTACATTTGCTGGATAGCAGTGGAATTAACTCCTCATTAGGAGTTCAACTCATCATGAGTACACGGTCCTCATTGTTTGTCGGTTTTCTATTGTGGTACCTATTAGCACTGTATCAGTGCAAGACAAACACTCCGGTAACTCTGGTAACTTTCCCGACATTCCTGAAGAGAGGCGAGGGTGACCACGGTGTAACGGTCGTCCGGTGACTCTCAGAATCAGCAGTCAGCTGGATGCCGCGTGGCGTGACTCATCACTGTGCTCCACCGGAACCACTACAACTACGCTCTCCTCTACTTCCACTTTTCCTTTGTGAGATCATCACAATAAATTTCAACAAAATGGACCATTATGTACTCTTCAGATAACCCAAGATTCGAGTTTGTAGACATGGAGGGGCTTCAAACTGGGTCGCTTTGATTTTGGGTTACCTCCAACAGGGCTGCTGTTAAAATGGGCCACTTGACTAGTTATTTATTAATGCATCAATAAATTGAGTACAGATAGGAGACTTGGGAGATTCAAACTGGACTATTTAATTTTTCGTACCTTCTACCGAGTTGATCAATGTTAAACTGGACACCCAAGCCAGCTGTTTGGAATACTTTTGGTAAATTTTTTCGGTTACAGATCAACCGGTCCAGCAGAAGCAGGATAGCTATCCCCTTTGTGATTACCAATAATATATTTGTTTTAAGTGACTCAAAGGGGTTACAACTAAATTTGAAAACACAATAAATTATATAAGTAATAATATAGTTTTTGACTTAATGTTATAAAAATGATAACAAATTCCATTTCTTGAAAGGAGGATGCTTCGCTTTTAGTTGATTGTAAGGATTGCGCCTGTAGTTAATCATTACGTCAGAAGTTAGTGTTTACTGTCCATTAGTCATTCTCTGTAGAGCAGAGTATAACTGCCTCAAATTATGGAAAAATGAAAGTTGTAAGAGAGTGCGAACCCCATTCCGTTATAAAATGTGCTATTTTAAAATATTTTCACTCTCTTTATAGAGTTACACGTGGGTTCTTTCCACTATTACTAGTTGACATAAGGTCTATAAATAATTATGTTTTAAATTTAGTACATTATATTATTTTTGTTACGGTTTACGTAGACATATTGTACTAAAATGTCTATGGAATTTTTGTGAATAGCGCAATTTGATTCAGTTTAAATATTTGTCTTCACCACTGTAATTTTTGTTTGAATTAAAAATTAATTAATTAATTTTGAAAAAGTATCTTTTAAGTCCTAAAAAATAATTTTAAATGTTAGAAAAATAGTTTAGTTTAACAGTGTTATTGAGTATGTGTTCTTGGCCTGCACCATCATTCTTAAATCACAAGAGAGGGTGAAACAGCAGTGAAGTCACAATAACTTGTTAACTTTCACCATTCTCTGGTAGCCTACATAATGCGGTAACACGATTATCCGAGGGTCCCGGCACAGCTCCCGTCCCCGCACTCAAATTATCGCTAACGAATCTGGGTCTCGCAGGCCTACCCACATCGACGGCTTTCTGCACGGATGAGCGTTTAATGACATTTTAAAATCTTCACGGCGTAATATCTTTACTAACGAGCCTAAGAATAAGCTCATTTTTTATTCATTTGTTCCTGGAAGTGAAACTCCCACTCACTCCTACGCCGTCCTCCCACTGGTCCAGAACAGCCGATAACGGGTGATAGAGGTCATTAAATGTCAACTTTGGTCTATCGTACTTCATATGTATTACTTTTACTTAATGTGTAACAAATTAAAATAATACAAACTAACATAAAAACATAAAACTATTCATTCCTCCGAAAAGAATGTATAATCCAACTATTTAAGGAGCTTTTCACGATTCAATGGAGGTATTCCTAACACGAGCAAAGGTTGTTTTCATACGGTAAATGGTTGAAGAAAGTATAATTCACTCCTAGAGGAAGTATTGTACTGTAGATAGGTAGAACAAAACGCATACCTCTAACCGCTACTTTTCCTTTTGGTATAAACCAGTAAAATCAAAGAATTTATATTACAATATATACATATTTAATTATTGTTTACAACTTAATTTTTTTTTAATCTGTGTGATATGATTTTGTGCTGCAAGTATTATTGTACCTTCACTCAATATAACAGCTGTGCAGGGCGGAAAACCTCCAGAATAGAAAAAGACAAAGTGCATGAAGTAATGTATTTTCCCTCGACAAGAGTTGAAGACTCTAGAAGTCAGTGATTTGTAACTGCAAAAAGTAGATAATCCTGGCTCAAGTCCGGAAATTGTGAAGGAGTGGGCAACTCTAGAACTAAGCGAGTTGGGATTGCAAGTAGTAGAGTACCCTCTCTCAAGACCAGAAACTGTGCAGGAATGAGCAACTCTTGAACTAAGCGAATTGAGATTGCAAGTAGTAGAGTACCCTCTCTCAAGACCAGAAACTGTGCAGGAATGAGCAACTCTTGAACTAAGCGAATTGAGACTGCAAGTAGTAGAGTACCCTCTCTCAAGACCAGAAACTGTGCAGGAATGAGCAACTCTTGAACTAAGCGAATTGAGACTGCAAGTAGTAGAGTACCCTCTCTCAAGACCAGAAACTGTGCAGGAATGAGCAACTCTTGAACTAAGCGAATTGAGACTGCAAGTAGTAGAGTACCCACCCTCAAGACCAGAAGCTGTGCAGGAGTGGGCAACTCCTGAACTAAGCGAATTGAGACTGCAAGTAGTAGAGTACCCACCCTCAAGACCAGAAGCTGTGCAGGAGTGGGCAACTCCTGAACTAAGCGAATTGAGACTGCAAGTAGTAGAGTACCCTCTCTCAAAACCAAAAGTTGTGCAGGAGTGGGCAACTCTAGAACTGAGCGAGTTGAAATGCAAGTAGTAAAGTACCCACTCTTATGACCAGAAGGGGTGCAGGAGTGGGCAACTCTACAACTGAGCGAGTTGAGACTGCAAGTAGTAGAGTACCCTTTCTCAAGACCAAAAATTGTGCAGGAGTGGGCAACTCTAGAACTGAGCGAGTTGAGACTGCAAGTAGTAGAGTACCCACTCTCAAGACCAGAAGCTGTGCAGGAGTGGGCAACTGTAGAGCTGAGAAAGCAATAAACGTTGAGTGTGCAGCAATTAATCCGATCCGGTTACTGCTGCCTGGCATCGTTGTACTGTAGTGGTTCTCTCCAGTCATTGTGTTCACATTACGTTGAACACTTGAAATGGTTCGATTTGTCCTCTAAATTATATCATGGTATAAGAAATATCAAAGCATAATTATTTTATGATATTATTATCTTATTATTAATAATAAAATCATAATATTATTTATCTTTATTAGGTTTTTACTTTGAAATATAAAGTTTTATTTTATATGCAAAATAATTCGTCATGTAATAGTTTTTTTCCAAGAGGCCATTCAGTGTCATATAATGTTTAAACTTACTTCTAGCTCTAAGATAAATTACATTCGATATGTGAGATTTATAACTTAATTAAATTTATCAATTCTTTGTTCAAACAATATTAATTTTGCTGGGGAATTATACTCGATTTTTATATTACACTAACTATGTAGGATTTAATTTTTATATGCATAAATACAGAATGTTTCCACAAAATGCAAAATTTTTTACCAAAATGCGATTTAACTAATATATTTGTTTCTATTAAAAGCACGAATTCTTTAATCATGAGAATAATTATGTTGATACCCTAAAATTAAATACTCTTAATGGTTTTCACTTAAATTTCATTTGGTCTAACTTCCTATCATTGTGACTAATACAAAAAAGTTAACTTTTTTAACTCCTAGTCTTATAGCTGTATTAAACTAAATAATATTCTAGAATATCTGTTTTTATTATTTTTTAAAAAGTGTCCGAAGCCAAGCAATATTTACGACGGTCATGTTTCCACACATAACTTTCTATGGTGGAAAGGGTTGATTCAATGTCCTTGTTGAGTTTAGCTCCAGTTCAACTTCCTCTTACTGCCGCGTAATAGACGTACCTGGAATCTAGAGGCATTTTCGTCTGAAGACGAAATCGAAAGACGATTCAAAAAAGTGGGCGACGAAGAAGCTCAGAATAAACTCTGCATTACTTTGACATTAGAGACACCTAGACTACATGATACTGTATAATATAGGTTAAGAGGTATTCTCAATGTATCATTCCAAAGCACGGTGGAGTAACCGAATATTCTGCGTAACTATGGTAGAAAGCCCTGATTCAATGCGAATGTTTTTTGTGAGTGAATTGTGCTGGAATAAATTAAAGTGGTCATAAATAGACGCAATTTGACATATTTTCTTGATCGTGGCAACAAAGCAAACTCAACATTGGCGTCAGAAATATATATTTAAAAAAAACTCACTCGAAGCAGAAGTTCTCATACACGTGCAAATTCTAAATAATAGCCATTAGCAACTTCGCTTAACATTTGAAACTGTTAACAATAAAACATATGTACCTAAATTATGCATACTTATATTTCTAAATTACATAGTCCCCTAATTTATTACATCGTAAGTGGATTAACTGAAAAGCTAAGGATCTCGACTTTAAGATTCACCACATTGGCCTATAATTGTTCAATTATGGCTGAATTCGTTGGAACTGTTCAATAAAATACCATGTAGTGGTGGGGAGAAATTCGAGTTATTTCACAGTTATATCTATAAAAACTGTATCACTCTCCGACTTAAGGGGAAACTTTTTAAATAGTTTATTAGCTATGTCTAAGATGAGTCCTACTGGTGAATTTGTGTGAAGATTTAATATGTAACAACAATTTTGTGTAAGCTTTATCATGTTCATATATGCAATGTATTGTTAACAATTATAAAGAAACATTTTTCAGAAAACACGGGTCTAGATGAATATTGATGTTGAACATCGGCACGATGACTGTTCTTCCTTAGCCTAAGTGAAGTTGATGTTTCTCCAATTTAGTCCTCAAAGTAATGTTGTAATGAATTTTTCAAACTACATTGTCACTGTTACAAGGGTTTTTCTTCAATAGGATATTTTTCGGGGGTATACTGCTTTTATAATAATTTGTCGATTCAATCATGTTACAAATTCCGCAGCGTAGTTTATTACATGGATGGAATCTGTGTTTTAAATTATGATTATATTCTTTTTTACATTGACTTTGGATTAACTAATACAGTGTTCGAATTGGTGGACTTTTGAAAATAATCCTAGGAGGTCTACTAAAAAGGTCTTTTGCTTCTGGATATTGTCGTACTTTATATGGTGGTCTTCAATGGGCGACTTCATAATTCCATTTATTCAGTATGATCCAGGATGGTAGTGAGTTATAATTTTAGCAACTTTTTACCACACTTACCTACCCCGTGTTGCTTTGCCGATTTTAAAATTTCATTTGTAATCCGTTTTGTAGGACAATTCTCTGATTATTAATGAATTTGAGAGCGAATTTATATAATTTTGATTGTCAAGTTCATATGTAAATAGATTTTGAGCTCTTACAGCAAGGCCCTTGTGGCCCGTTTCACATACTGTGGGTAGCACCTCTCATATTGTAAGTATTGCGTACTATTTGTGTCCTTGACATTAATAAACATCTATTTTATTTATAATTATACAAGTACTTTTACTTAGTTCGAAATAAACACTACCTAACTGTTTTAGCATTTCTGTTAACGTCATTTTGTATTAAAAACCGTATTAACCGTTTAAGTTTCGTGTTACTTAAACACTGTAGAATCCGTATCTGCTAAGAACTTTTGGAATATGCGGTAAATGCGTTAGTCTTTTTTTCGTGACTAAATCAATATGACCACCGAGAGGTACAACACTACCGCACGCTTGCATTGAATTCTTGTCCCGTAACAGAACTGACAATCGGGGGAGAAACACAAGTAATGGAAATGAATCTATTAACATTTAAATACGCCCATGATAGGCTGCTCCACTTAATTGGTTATCTATTTAAATGTCATTGAATGCGTTGTAAATGCCAGACAAATAACTCAATTATACCGGCCCCCGATGCAATTACACTGAAAAGGTCTGACTGCGCAGCGTGTCGTGATTCAGAGGTAAATAAATTTAATAGCCCGGCCACTTGTATCTATTTACATACGTGTTTATAGCAGTGAATTTATGAATCACAACATTTATTTAACTATAAATGTATGAATAAATATGACCAGCACACTCGATGTAATGGACAATCATTATTCATTCAATGCACGACGAGTGATGGCAATCCTGCTGCATTGAACTAGCATTTAATATCAACGACCGATGGAATTTTAAACTGATTTGTTGTTTAGGTATCAAAAGAAAATTAAGTGTTTCATAAATATTATTGAACTCCCATTTTGTTTAAAATAAGAATAAACTGATAAAACGGAGTGTCGAATTAACTACCCGACAGAACGTAACGAAAGTCTTTATCGAACGACTTGTAATTACTGACTGTAAGGGAAACTTTACTGCCCTTTGATCTTTTACCCCTTCCAATTTATACATACATTAATACACAAATATATACTTTCTAATTATATCCATGGTAACAAACTAGACAGAATATCTATATGCCGTCTTCCCAAGGGCGAATTTGCTACCCATTGATTTTAAAATTAAGAGTATTCTCCCCTTGGACGAAGAGGGAACCTGTATACTAAGTTTCAAGAATCTATGACCTTTATATCTAGAGTTGTCAATAATTAATAAGGACCTGTCAAGTCATTAATAACATCGCCTGTTTGTTGGAATAATATCGCTGTATTTACTTTTCTGTTATTACATATTTTCGTTTTGAATCGATTCTCTTTGACAAATTAACATAATTAACAATAATTTGTTGTAAATCACTGTATCATATAAAATGAATTGCCTCATTTTTTTAATACTATTTATGGTTTACATCAAAATACCACTTTTTTCTCTTTATTGGTCACTCAATTTTAAATCCTAATGATTTTAATCCAAACCTCTGATCCCTCCGAGTAATTCATTTATTTCGAACTCATAGTATTTTTAATACAACGTTTCTATCTTTTAACTAGTTTATTAAGAATTTAAAACTACACTTTTGGCCATTTGGACCAAATTTGTTATAATCTGTTCGGTTTATTCCCCTATAAGGCCAATACCAGTTATATACTTCTTAATTAAGGGTTTCTGACCTAATGTGTCTGCCTTCGTCTTTTGAAACGGAACTGGTGTCGCATTCCTTTGTTTCTGGTAACGGATTGTACTAATTCCTTTTTTCTTTACCTCCTCTCCACTTCCGAACACTCAACGCTGCTTATCGAGGCCGAACAACGCTGCTGATTTTCCTGCTGAGTCATTCTTCTTTGGTGTTACTCTAAGACCTCCCTTTCATCAGTTCTTCCTTTTCTTCCTCAACTCCTCGATACTTTATTTTTCTTCAGCCATTTCCTATTGTGATTTCCGCGATTAATGCATACTAGAAGCTCGCTAATCGATACCCAACAACTAATGAATGCTATAACCTTTTGGCCTTAGCCCTACACATTTAATTGGATAGTGAACATTTTTTTTTTAAATGGACACCTTTTAAAGGGATATCTTTCTCCAGTTGCTGCGGTGCGGCGGCCGGAGATCTAATTTTGTCCGCCACATCCAAGCTGGCTTAGTACAATCAGAGAAGCCGTAATATTTCGATGATTCTTCATCAATTTCCAACAATTTTGAATCACTTCTTACAACGTGACGAGACGGCACCCTGATAAGATACAACCCCTGCTTAGGCCAATTCACTTATGCAATCTTAACTGCTTGAATCTTAGGGATTGACAGATTCTTATAAAAGAATTTTCAAGCACTTCAATCGAAGTACACGGAGGAACCCACACCTCTAGCAAGGAAGACGGGCTCTTAATAATAGTGTACGTCTGGATCAAGCTATAGAGAACCAGAATTCCCAATACATATTCTCGGTTTAAAAAACATATCCCACAACATATCCCTTGTATCATTAGCCACAATTCTAATCTTTAAGAAACTTTGGTTGTAGAGAGACAGACAGGCGCATTCTGCCACCATGCAAGTTCAGGGGAAATTTCACTTGGGCTTCTCATCTACTATGTATGATTGATCACCAATAGTCTAGCTAAAATTTGTTAAGACTAGGGCATGGAAGAAATCTCTCTGGTTACGAGTAGTACCCAGAAAAGGTTTTGAGTCAGATTCTGTCACCTCTTACGTCTCTCGTGCAAGGCTTAACTCAGGAACTCATTTCCGTCCCTGCACAAGAAATATTACTGTAAAGTAGAGAGTAATAAATTCACATATATATTTCTTAATAAACTTGGATTTGACAGGTTTGTGTGATTGTGAATAATAGACGGACAGATTTAGCAAACATTTATTGGAACAGCTCTATCATCAACTGGGGATAATGAACAGTTTATAGAGCTCTCGTGAGAACTACAATCATAAAATCTGTTCTCATAGTAAACTGATATTGTTCTGCGTTATATCGCTACTAACTTTGCTTTATTTGGCCTTAGTTGTCTTATAACGTACAGTACTATCAATTAACAACCACAGCATTAGTATAAATTGTTTTAGTAGTAAGTAAAGTTATACATGGTCTCAAATCGTTTAGTTTTCCACAAATATTATTAAATTTAAACAAAACGATTAAATTAGGAATATTTTAAAATTTAATCCATTCATCTTTCTAAATTAAAAGTTGTATTTAAATATTATTTATATAGACACAATACTCATTAGTGGGAATATTAATTTATCATTAATAGCGCTCATTACCGTTATTAAAAAGAAATATTTTCCTTTGAGCGCCTTTTAATTCCGCTCAATGAATTTCAGTCATCTTCTACCTCGCTACCATATCAGCATTTGCAGCAAAAATAGTTCGACATTAGACGCCCTTAATCGAGCACCCGAAGTATCGAAGCTACAACAGATACAAGTTGGTTAAAACGGAAATCACCCTTATAAATTTCCTACGTACTAAGAATCATAATTAGGTTAAATCAATGTGCGTTTCATTGCCACTGAAACCCTTTAACGGTTAAATCCACTCAATGTGTAAATTGTACAATATTAATGAGAGTACATCGCTTACAAAACAAACCATAAGTAAAAGGGTGATTCAGAGATGACATGTTCATTGTTATTGCACTGAGTGTGACAAAAGAATTATACGTGACTTACTGGAACAGTGACGATAAGGCGGTATGCGGTTGGTCTGAAGGCAGTTATAGGATGCCTAATGTAAATAAGTTTGTAATAACTACTAATTACTGGCCCAATACTCTTACAATATTCTGGCGAGTTCAAAAGTTTTCTTTGCTTCATTTTTACATTTAGGTTGGAAAACAAATGATTAGTGTATCTGTTTAAACAGTAAAAGTTAAGTGAAGAACATCTAGATAGTGTCAAATAGCGTGAGACGTTGGCACTTAAGGTGTAAAGATAGTGAACACATGGAAATTCTGCCTGTTTATATTGATACCTAAAACCACGTCTTACACACTCTCAAAAAATGATTAAACTATTTTTAACGTTGAACTTATTATATTGTTACAACAATGAACCGGTAACCATTCCAACGTTTACGCTCATAACTTTTAAAATATCTCAATGAGCCGCGATAGTTATTAATATTGTGGTTTCACTAAAACCACTATTTAGTGGATTGAGGTGAAACCCAAGTAGATATTTAGTTATGTAAGCCAGAACACCAACCACTGTGACCACACGGTGCGCGCGGAGTGACGTATCGCTGGCCTTATCATGCAAATTTGCTCTCTCTCTCTCACTGTAGGTAAACATTGCAATGTTCCAGCTTTTGTTTAAACATTACGCTTGTAAAGTTTTACTTCTTAACTTACCAGAGTCGCTCAGTAAATATGGTGTTGTGACGTATTCAATTGTTTCATGCTGAAGCTTACAGGTACTTGACACTTACTAAACTTGCTGAATTCCTTTGTAAACATAAATATTTTAATCACATTTGTATGGGTATTTTCCCACCTCCAATATGTGTCCCCTGTTTATATGAGGCATAAGGCATCAAACCATTTCTCTATATGTCAAAATGTATTGGACTTATTTAATGTATTTTAAAATTAGAGTTTAAGCTTGTTCATGAGCGAACTTCTTGGCTTGTAGAAATTGCAATCCAATGTTTTTAAGGAGAGATCCCATTTTAAGCATTATTCTGCCCGTCCTCATGAGCCACTGGCCTGTGCGAGGATCTTATTAAACAGAATAAGGGAAAGAGTCGATTCAGTACAAGTTCGATGGTACTGATACAAAATGCAACAATCATAGACTGGATTTGAACCTGCACTACGAGGCACGTCCAGAAAGTAAGTGTACTGGTACTCTCACAGCTGTAGTGAATGCTTTTTGAATCGAGCACAAGTTGAATCGATTGCAGAGCTCCAAAGAGTTTTTGGAACGTTACGAACTCGAAGACGATCATTTTCTTATCGCGAGTGTAGTTGCCCACTATACGCCTGAAACTAAGAGGCAGTCTAAACGGTTTTCACCTCATTATAAATTTCAACCGGAGCTTTTTCCTTAAAAACGAGATAGCTAATTTCGCACTTGGCGGGAGATACTATCGACATTTTTCGCGAGAGAAGCTACTGCGTCAAGAATTTTCAACACACTAACCTCGGATTGGTCTCGTTTTGAAGGTTTGGAGTCAGGCTACGCGGCAGTGTTGCCAACATGTCGAAAAAGTATTCCTTACAGCTGTGAGAGTACCAGTACACTTACTTTCTGGAAGTGCCTCGTATATCTAATTTAGACTCAAGTCGATGCTTAGACCGCTCACGCTCGGCCATCGATACTCCCACTTACTTGTGAAACAAACATGTTGACTGAGCGTCAGCGAAGCCTACCACTCGTGGGAATGTAAAATTTTAATTCCTGTCTATCTGTTCGCATGATATATCTAGAATGAAATGACCCATACATTTGTGTTACGCGACACGTTGTGTGGCTTACTCCTACCTTGTTAGTTATTTAATTCGTAATGAAAGTGGATTACATCAGGTATTTGTCAAACCACTTAGTTTTCTATTTTGTAAGTGATTAGAGGTTCCTCTTTGTAGGATGATGAAATTATACATTGGTTAATCCCTCTTACGAGAATCATTGAAACTGCTGAGAATGGTATCTACTCCGTTATTTATTTATAATAAAGCCAACAAGAGATGGGAACTGAGGGGAAAAAGAAAATAGCTAAAAAGACAGGGATTGATTGGCATAATACTCCATACTTCCCACTCATGGGTTAATTATATAAACGACCACGAAGTTCGTAAAATCGCCTCTAAAATCCTAATTGATGTTTCTCCCAACTACCCAAAGAAACTGCAACACTAGATATTGTAATATTGTAAACTCCCTCTATGTAGATTCATCACAAATATGTGATCTGATTTATTGTGAATTGTAATTATAGTTCATACTGGCGGCTATAGAAAGAATTGTCTACATCTTCACTTCTAGGTGCTCATAGAATAGGCCCATTGTATATTAGGTATGTAACTCAACATTTGTGAAACGCAACGCAATCATTCAAATTTTTATCATAGAAAATTACTTATCACTAGGTGTAGAGTAAACAGCGATACATAAATTGGTTCTTTTTGTAGGCTACACTTTGGATACACCAGTAAATAGTGCCTGTGACTACAGAAAAGTATCACCTTCTATTACGTAATGCACTGACGTAATAAGCCTATTATATATTACGTCTTAAACGCTTCATCTGTGAGGTAGGTTTAAACATGATGATCGTGAGTATTTGGTGGTTCTATCATTGGAATATTTAACATGAAACTATTTATGTTCTGTACCTATGTCTGGTCTTCAAAAAGATCCTGTAGAATGAGACAAATTTTATTGCAGGCAATGCACTCGCAAGTCCATTTAGATGGACAAGCGTGTCCAAGTCAACCTTCAGATGGTCAGTCCAAATGGAACAGGCTGCTTTTCACGCCTTATGCACTACGTCCCTGAAATGATCAATGAACATTGACACTCAGGTATCGTATCGGTGACACGTGGGCTTGGTTGGGCGTTTTTTTACCCAATTAGGTATAAAAAAACCATTCCGGCATCCCCGGTCACCTCCTAGAATCGGGTGGATGGTTTCTGAGGTAACGCATCATTGGGGTGGTCGATACCGTTTGCAGCACTTTCTTATTTCTTTAAACAGTTTACATGCATATTAGGATCACTTAAATACGAACTATCAACGGTTTCATTAGTGAAGTAGGATTTCAAAACGTGCTTTTCTGTTAAATCGTCAGGACTGTTGTAGAAAATATTTTGTACTTTCGGTGCAGTGTCCGTTATAAGAGTTTACAACTTTATGAGCGCGCAGTATATTGACAACTTGCCAAAGCTCCATTGTAAAGGTAACATTCCTATCGTGTATTGATTCTATTTTTGTCATTACAGAATCTATATGATTTTTCAAGTTTTCTTTATAGGCTCTTGGTCTCTTACCATTGGCCAAAGTTCCTTTTTGAAAATAACGCCTATTAGTTTCTCACAGTTACTTAGTCTAAACAAACCTAAATATACTAGGTTGTATAATATAATGCACATTACAATACACCAATAAATTACTTCAAGATAGTAAACACAGCTTCAATTTTCTAATACAACCAATGTATAAACCAACTAAAATAATACGAAAACACATTAAAGCGCAACAGAAAATATTAGAATCAATAATATGTTTTATTTTATAAAATATCAAACTACCAACGTAACAAAAACTAATACACAAGTCCTTTTTAAGGTATAAATGTTTACAAAAGCACAATGCCAGCATCTTGTTGCACTCGGAAATATGAAAACACGAGTAGAGTAAAATGCATGTGTCACTTGTTTTATCTGTAAAATATTCCATATAAAATTACATGATGGTTGTACAAGAACATCAAAATGTGCATAAAGGGCTACAGAAGAAAGAATTCAAAACTAATCTATTTACATTGATCGTTTCTTTATTTAAGTTGTATACAACTTGAATACTATGATTCAGCTACATGTCATTTGAAATCTATACTAGAATATCTCATTTAAGTTTTTATATTCTGAATGGCTGACTCTTTAATCGGACTCTCCGGGAAATAGAACTCAAATTCAGTGTCTTCTGTGAAAGCGTCTTTCGGTAGTGAATAGATGTGCACTCAAAATTCAAGCATAAATCCAGCGTGGAAGATGAAGTGTGACGTAGTCTATGTATGATAGTTAGCCACTGTCGGATGGAACTTGTTTGATGAAACTTCACGTAACGAGCAAAGGCTGCTAATGAAGCTGTATTATCCATTCATAGCCTGCAAATAGCCTCTTTCATAACTACCTACCTCTTTGTATGTCTATGAGTTTTAAATTTAAAACACTGTAAAAATTGTAAACTTCTAAAACCCAAAGCATTTATTTCAGTAAAAGGTGATTACAAAAATATAAAACCAGTTAATTAATACTTGTAATAGACCTAGAGCTTCCATTTAAAATATGTATACTAAGTTGATTTTACACATTCCAAACACCAAAAAAGGCAAAAAATTGTTTCAATGTGTATTTAAATTACTTTAAGTTTACTTACAAAATTTCAATAACAATGCAAAATTATTAAGGAAAAGAACAAAGAATGATGATTTGGATGTAAATTATAAAAATAATAAACAAATTAACTGAGTTGTTTAAGTACAATTGTTTTGAAAACGGAATATCTAAACGAGTAAAAGTGGCTAGTAACTAGTTTCAACTCGAAAATAATGTTCTGAAAATATCGTATTTAAAATTACATTCAGTTTTTTAAATCTCATAAATGTAAAAATTAGTAACATTTGTCTTGCACAATATATTTATATCAACGTGACGTTTATTCCCTGACATGACACTGTGGTAGATACAACGGCCATATGTGACAGATACTCATGCCCTTGCACTATAGCCTCTATACATATATATCAATGTAACATACATCCCACTACATTACATTGTGTTCAGTACAACCCCACATTAGACCATTACGCGTTTGCAATCTTGCCATCTTCATACTGTGTAGGAGATGTATCTCGCGAAACCTTTTAAAATGACACATTCCATTTATTACATCATATTCCTCACATTTACTAAACGTGGATAGTTGACACACATTTTGCTCCTTTATCCAATATTTGAGGCCTGATTTCTTATCAGATTTTTTTAAATTGATGTAATCATTTATGGGTTAACAGTTAAAATAATCTGATAAAAAGTTTAAACTGTTATGTAGAATCGATAATAACTACTGCATTTCTCTATAATATGATGCGACCCTAAAGGAAATCGATTGGTTTGCTCAACTTATCCGATGTGGAGCCGGTTAGTGTGACTTAATTTGCAAGTTGATGCTACTCAGATTTTTTTAATTTATGTAATTATTTGTGGGTTAAGAGTTAAAATAATCAGTATCAGTTAATTTTCTGATAAAAAGTTTAAACTGTTGTGTAGAATCGATAATAACTACTGCATTTCTCTATAATATGATGTGACCCTAAAGGAAATCGATTGGTTTGCTCAACTTATCCGATGTGGAGCCGGTTAGAGTGACTTAATTAGCAAGTTGATGCTACTCAGGTGGAGGGTTTCCCAGCACACTTGAGGTAGCGGGGTAATTTTCTGTTAGCTCGGCCGTGTTCCTTTAACCGGATTGGCAACCGGCTCCGACCGCTTTACACCGAAATTAGGTGGACAGAGAACTTAACAGGAATGAGTTAGCTATCCACTATTCCTCCTCCTGTGACCATCGAAATATAGTAATAAGAATAATAAATAATGTATTCCTCTAGTAGTTTACAATTAAACTAATATAGACATTTATCTGGAATTGCTAGCCATAATATTAAATACCTATGGCTAGCACAACTTAAACTAACATAATTATTTATATATTTACAGTCGATAATTATCAACTTAAAAACTTGCGGTATACACTGTAGTGTTCTTAATGTAATTGAATGTGAAAAATTACAACTTCTCTTTTCTTGACAAAAACCCATACCAAACACAGAAATTCAAACAAAAGTTAAAATACTGGAAATAATAAAGTTACTTAAATGTAAGAAAATTACTTATGTACATATTTACAAATACAAATAAAAAATATATCTTCAATGTGCATTAAAAGAACCTGTTTGGCTAACCAATAACCTCAAGCAAGTCACTTATTTTGGCTTTTTTCTAAAAGCCACGTTTTTAACTTATTTTGAAATAGTTTAAAACGGTTATATATTCGATACCAGTATTTTGTACACAATCAACTGATATATAACAAAAGATAATGATGTTGAACACATTATTCTTTTTCTGTTAGCACATATAGGAGAACAGTTTATTACTTGTTTTTCATTAGTGGGAAAAATCATTTGTAGCTGTGATTCAAAATTAGAGCCATGAGAAACAAGTATAATTAATCGAATAATGAAACAGGTATACACACTGAATGAGTCACGATGCTCATATAGTAATGCTAGTGTAGTGTGGACAACATGTACTCTTAACACATGAACATACAGGCTGTTCACAAAAGAATATCACAAACTTCTATGACTGATAGTACTCATCAATTCAAACAAAAAGTGTCGTATAAACATAGGTCGAAAAATAAAATGTCTCGATTTGCTGCTAGCCACCATTTTGTATAAAAATTGTTATTTCTAAAACTAGTTAAGGTAATGAAACTAACTTTAGTACATATATTTAAATAGACAAAAAGAAAACGTAAAACATTAATTGTGTTATCTTCTTTAACACTAACAAAATTGCGTCTGTAGAAATGCGTATTAACCAAATGTTTAAGACGATATGTTGCCTATAATTCTGCAACTAAAATTAGGGCGTAGAAATGTTTGGAGTTTATTATTGTTACTATGGAGTAGGTCGGTTTCTACTACTTACTATGACACTCGGTCGTTTCACTGCCGCCACCTCTTAAAACCTTAATATTGTAAAAGTTACGAAATAATAATTATAAATATTGAGAAAATATGAATAATGGTGCATGAATAATACATATAATGTAAAACAACTGATACCAGTCCTAATGTATTGTTTTCCTACCTTTTGTTCAGTGAAGTTTAAATAATTGTTCTTTGCAATTACTCATGGAAATTAAACGGAATGAAACGTTTATTCTCTCTTCACAATCAATTAATTGTAACGAAACAACAACAATATTATACTCAAAAATAATATTATTATATTTATTATTTTCGTGGGGTGGGGAAATTTAATTTCTATCTGTATATCCGCACGATATCTCAAAAATAATATTACCTGTGACTTGATACTGTGCATGAAGGTTTATATACGGAGAAAATTGAGTTCCATGATAGTACACGTCACTCCATGGGATTTGGCTGAGCGTTAGCGAATATTTTTACATTGGTTTTATGGGTAAATGTAACGGGAATATAGGAGAATAAATAATTTGGGAAAAACTAAGTAAACTCATAAGAGATTTGAACATATGACATATGTTTCATACATGCAGCCCAACTATCCCAACACATGCATTATTTTATAGTGACTTAATGTATTAGACTTTTATTATTTAAACAATGATAAAACCCACTTTAATAAAAAGGTGAAAATGTATTATGTTGTAAGATGGAAGATCTTATATGTAGATTTTAAACTTTGCGTTACACTTCATTTCTACAAGAATGAGATCTATGATGCGTCATGTTTGTTCATCTCCTTTTTTGTATGATTTTCTATCTGTTTATCTGTCCGCAGGACATCTCGAAAATGAATGAGCTATAGATTTGCCATTTTGACCTATACACCTTTTATAACACTTGGTGTAGCATACTGCTTCGTTGTTTATTATTATTTCGTGTACTTATTTGAAACAAGACATTCGGCCTATCACTAAACTTTATCGAAGTTTTTATTTCTAACTAAGTATACGCTCTGTAAATATCGAAGCAGGCTGAATGAAGAACAAAGTGTTATCGCCAACTACGGTTACAGCTGTTACAGCGTGATGTGGAATAGGAAATCACTACGTTCATTCACCAACATATTTATCAGTCAGCTGAGGCCAGTTTCACCACGGCGGCGAATCCGTACCTAAAAATGCAGGATTTTGACGTAAGGCAAAGGATGTCAGCCAAATATGTGAAGTTTTGTAAAGGACTATTCAGAAACATAACTCGCGGGACAGTACAAATATCGAGTATAGCTCCACTTCACGTTCCACCTAGTGCATCGTCTGCAATCTGACACTGTCGCAGACTTAGATTCTGAAGTCTACATCGCGTGGAGAGTTTGCATTGTTTCGACATCATAGATACATAAACTATAAAAATTGTATATATCTATTGCACCAACCAATCATCCAATGCAATCTAAATAAAGATATGTTCTCATAGTTTCATCAGGTGCACAATTAAATGCACTGCTATGTTTTAGACATGATTCCAAAACGCGGTTGAGCATCCGAGTTTTCTACAATGACGTGGCTGTGGTGAGAAGAGTTGATTCACAATGGATGTTGATTTTATCTCCTCTTTACCTTTTGTTTAGTGCATCGTTTGAAATGTGACAAGAACACTGATCATCGAATACCAGTGTTGAAAATTGTATTTGTCTTCGACAATTCTTTTTCCCATTAGCTTTCAATGTATCAGTTGTCAATCCATGGTTAATACTAAAGCCAAATTAAAATCTATGCTAAATTAAACACCAGTTGTCTGATAATAAGAGGCTTAGTCTAATCGATTGATTCAATGCTTCTTTCCAGGAATTAATTCCTTTGAATCATACGTGTTTGAAATTGTGCAGTTACATTTACCACGAATCATCTCATCCAATCAGTAAGCAATGTTTTTAAATACCTTGCAAAACCAAAGCTTTCACAGAGAGAAAGTCGTCTTCACTGGGTTCTGCCTCCATTGTTTCAGTCCAATCGGAACTAAATGTAAAATTGTCATTCAATCAAATTGGATGAGTAAATTTTTATTTTCAAGAGCAGATTATTTCATAAATGTTTCGGAAGTCGTACAAAAAGTGCCTCTAAATTATTTTCAGAAATATAATTAGACTTTTTCACTGCATGTCAGGAGATTGGCTGCACTTCGTACAGCCAATTATTATGCATTAAGTGTTTGTTACTTTTCAAAAAAACTATTTATTAAGTTGCCTGCAATGTGCCCATATATTATATTACCTTTTTGCTGGAAGTGAGAATTCGTCACGTGATTTTACCATTATCTATTGCTAGTATGATCCAGTGCCGTTTACTGCAGTAAAAGATGTTTCGATGTCTAAGAATTTCTCGTCTGATAATAGTAATAAATTTAAAATAACATAACAGTTCATTCAAAGCTTATACTAGTTATGTATATGAAATGAAGTTGTGTTGATTGAATTTAAGAAATATTACCAACCCCAATAACGGGATAAAAACTGTGTCAGTGACGAAAGCATGAGTGTGCGTGCAGCGGTTTGTGCATAATGCATGACTGAATGCCTGCATGAATTAACATTCACTCATGCATATTCCCGAGCTGTCCAGAGTAACGTCACTTCTCTCCGTCTAATTGACCGGTTACCGCTGATTGCGGTGAACCAGGAAAGTCTTCACTCAGCCGCAATTATCCCCAGCAGTGTAAGGCTGATCGAGCTCTATTATGTCCGATGCGGTATGCTAATGTGTTTATTGAGAGTAATTCAGAATTCTGATTGGTAAAACCTGTGTAATAACCTCTTAACTGGCCCACTTACAAGTAAATATAAGAGTAGGGTATTTTTCCTGACTACCTCTTATTGTCTGAGTTGGTTGCGGAGTAAAAGAGACAAAAGACAAATTCAAGATAAAAATTTAAAACTGAACTATTTATTCGTAGCTACAATATATTTTGTAGTTCAGGTATCTCTGATGTCAAAAATGTGTAAAGAGTTCATTTTGAGCTTCTTCATTTTTTGGATCTCTTCAGACGAAAATGAATCCAGGAGTCAAGCCTTCCAAACCTAGGTTTCTAGACGCTGCGCTAAGAGGAAGGTGAACTGGAACTAAACTCAACATTTACATAGTTATTCGTGCAGTCCTTAAAGTGGCATTTAACCACACTTGAGAATATATTTGGTGTAACATCGCATAATTATTAGTAATTCGTAGTAACTACTATTATGTAGTTTTTACTAGTTTACAAATAAATACAATTTTATTTGAAGTTAGAGTGAGTTCTGATTTGTACTAATATGTTACCGTAGTAATTGTTACTAATATAAACATTGAAAATACGTAATAATATTAAAACCTTCAAATAAATAAATTGTCAATTTTGTAATGTACAGTGTGCTTGTTAAATAACCTTTTCTCCGTATTATCTTTATTCTCCCTGAAATTTTTTTTTATCAACTATATTGATCAATAATCAATATAAACACTTTCTTAAGTTATACTATTCAAACTGTTTGGAAGTAACTGTATGTCCAAAATAAAGGGAACAACTTTAGGAAGCCGTTCATATGCCATTTTGTTGATTAGTGCTCTCTTTTTCTGGAAAAATTGTGGAACCAAAACTAAAAAGGGTTATAGCTTCGTCGAGAATTAAGCCGGTTCAAGATTTTATAATCAATTTGGAAGATACAAGAAGTGCCCGATCATGTGACTTACCATGTTTAATGTTGTAATCTTTTTTCTAAAAATAGTAAAAAGTGTTTTAAAACTCAATAGATCAAGATATAAGGTCGACCATTAAGTGTAATGATAAAATGGCCACATGATCATGGTTTGCCAACTAGTTTTTCCTATCCTGTCATGACTACTAATGACCTCCCAACTTGCTGATGACGTCATGCTCATCAGTCTGAACTGGAGATGTTGTATTTCTGCATTGTCGTACAATACACGGCAAAGAATACATACTAAAGTAAGAGCCCTGTTGCTCCTTCCCAGTATTAACCATCATCGAATTCTCTAGCACTCAAAATTGTGTTATTGGTTGTTTCTATACTTACTTCCAGTTGTTGGCTTGTTGACTAAGGAAGCTATCGTATAACTTTTCATCTGATAGCTGTTCACTTGTCACTTCAAATAATAATAAATTGATAGAATCATGTTTTACGTAACTTACGTAATCCTCGTTGTCGTACTACTCATGTAATGAAACTCATCACATTACTGATAAAAATAGATGGATGAAAGAAAGCATAAAAAGACGAAAAATTAAAATTCTTTGTTCAGCCAAGTTTATTAAATATAAATCCATTCCCCCAGTTATTACTTAGTGAAATATTCTACAATTTAATTACGAAGCGAGTGAAAAGTTCGCACGATACGAACACTCCAGTACTGAATGCTGACAGCCAAGAAGCTGTCGCTGCTCCATTGTCACATGGCGCCCCCCTTGCCCAGCAGTAATCGCTCCCTCAGAAGCTATTACTCTAGAGTTTAATCACGGTGTCCTAAACGCTTGTCTGATCAATGTTCTGATCAAAATATCTTCGCTCCGAAACCATGTAAAAGTCATTTTACAAATTGTTGATTTTTATTAAACGTTCAGTGTTAAAATAAAAATATAAGAAATATTCAAGTATTGATAATTTCCATGTGAATCAACAGTGATTGGATTTTTGTGTCAGTCTAGTTGTGATTTTTGTAATGAAAACTACGCTACAGTTATGTGCGTGTTGTAGATAGTAAATGATAAGCTGCGACAGAACCAGAAAAGGTAAAACCAGACTGGAACTTTGACAATGAAAAAATTAGTTCGGGGTGAAATAAAAGCTGTATTTTTAATCATACAGCAAAATAATAAAAGGGACTTTTACCAATTATGGTAGCCAAAAAGTTAAATGTAGGCCTAAATCAATTAAATTAAATATGGGAAAGAAACGCTATGATAATTTTTATATGTAATAAATAATAAAGCCACCAAGCAACAGTTAAAATGTTTATAACCCAATTTTATTAGGTACGCCTATTACTTAGAGGCTCAGAAGCAGAATTGCAACGCTGAGTAAAATCGTTTTTAAATCAGTGGTTTAATTTGCAAAAATTCATGAAGAAATATTATCGTAGACACACAAATACAGGTTAGGATATACTTTCGTTATATTATTTTTAAACTAAATTTACAATAACTGTTACATTCTTATTTCTGAAAACCCCCTTTGTACATATTTAACATTTATACCTAAATATGCGTCAGTCAATACATTAGGAAAAGGCGCTAAACGTTAAAAAGTTCAATTTGGCACTAATTTCCAACTTGTGTGTGGCGTTTAAAACAAGTTCAAGTCAAACATCAACCCCAAACTTTAAACTGATGTTTGACTGGTATGACCGCTTTTAAACTTTAGGGACGCTCTGTTAGGACATACAACTCCCACTGCAATGTGACTCGTAATCTGCGTTTGTAGACCTCCAGAGATACGTAATAATTAGCAGAATGAATTGAATATTCAACATACAACGATAAATTTAAATACTTGTCTGTAAACACTGCAGATGCCGTATTTCTTGAACAAGTTTCGCTACATTTGTAATAAACTTTCCTCTTGTAATTACAAAACTTGTTGACTTGTAGCCCAATAGGGCCCGAGAGAATAGATCCGTAACCTAAAAATAACTCTGTCCTATGAGCTTTCTTAGTGGAGTATATTTTAATGGTGTAAAATTTGATCTCAATGTTAAAGCCAGATTTTAATCAAATACAACCGGAGGGAGCAATGTCCTAGAATAGAAGCAGTAAGTGGGCAGTCGGTCTGGTCGCATTTATTTTAATCAAATGTCATGAATATCAAACCTAAGGATTGGTTGAACACGTCTGGATCAAATAGAAATCCCCAGGATGAAAACAGTTTTCAACAAAACTGTTATGGGATCTTTGTTAGTTAAGGGTTCATTATTAATCTTGAAATACAGTTTTATGCATTTATTTCAAGGTCACAACCTGATTTCTAGCCAATATAACCTGAGGAAGCAAAGTCCTACAATGGAAGCATATAGAATAGGTGAATACATCTTACCCAAATTTGCCACGAATGTCTTGCCTCAGGATTTATATTATAAAGTTTGGATCCAAAGGAACAAAGCCCCAGGATGAAAGCGGTTTTCAGCAACACTGTTCTGGAATCTTTGTTATTCAAGGATCCTTGACATTTCTGATCAAGGTTAAAGCCCGATTATGATCAAATATGGCTGAAGAAGGCCAAGACCTGGGACGATAATGGTGAATTAGGTAACCAGCTTGGCCTTAACACTCGAAACTAAATAAAATTTAAGTTTATTCCACTTAACATTGTATCTCTGCAATACACGTAAACGAGCGTTTATATACCTACTCATAAAAGTTTCTTCTGACCTTGTATTTTTTTTTCTTTTGAACATTTCTCATATCAGTTTGATTATCTCCTTTGAATTTTTAGATTATACATTTTAAATGTGTGTGGCACCTGAATTAAAACTAAGCTAAGTCTAATAAATTCATTAATTGAATTTGAAAGACTATTTGTTTGTTTAATCATAAGTCATAAATATATCCATCCGTTATTAAATAATTTAATTGCAATGTTTAGTTATAAATTTAATATTTTTAGAGTGTGTGTCTATCCGTCCAAGACTTCTTGACTTTATATTTTATTTTTTTTTTTCCGAGTGCCTGTTAAATATCCGTTTCAATGTTACGTTCGGAGCCGGTAGCTTAAAATACTCAGATCCGATATTACAAATTTCATAGGCTTTTTAATGTTGTACGCTTCAACGAGGCTATCAGTTAAATCCTTCCTTTCAATTCAAAGGACAAGTAATTTCAATAAAATATCTGTTTTCTTTACTGAGTACCAAGAACGAATTAATTTTCTCTTACAAGAGAAGCCACTTAAGAAAAATTGCTTTCTGAAGTGACGTGTTTATTATTTCAAGCAGTACCGAGAAGTAAAGTTAATAATAAACTCATTAGCAGCATTGTTATATAACATATTTTTAATATTTCAAACTTTTTAAAAATTTGTTTACAGCTCTCGTTTTAGCATGTCGCTATTGTTGTGCACTAAATAATTGTAACAGATATGATCCATTAACCGAGAAACACTTATGCGATGTGTGTGCATCACACTAAAATGGGGTGATCTTAGTATGTACTGGACTGAAATTTAATGGACTTAGAGTGTAGCTGACTGAAACGAGCTAATCACTGATCAACTAAGTATGCGGCAGACTAAATAGAAGTGATCAAGTTGTCAACTTTTGACAAAAAAATATATATTTTTTCAAGAAGTGATATCGGTTCTCTTTTTTATTTCCTTAACCCTACATTAAAAGGTTCACATTAAAGAAATAAAGAAATATGCGTTTGAACAAGCCAAAGTTGTGTGGTAACAGAAACGTTGTGTGCCAAACTCGATGAGGAAATTGAACCTGGGTGTTGTGGATGTTTGGCTCCCTTTCGACGTGTCTACAACTCTCCCTTTTACTGCGGTCAGGTTCTAATTTCGCCCCGATGCCAGAATACAATTCATAGTCATCCGCAGGTCCAGATTACTTAAAATTCCAGACCTTTTTCCGTTAATTAGCCACCAATACCTTTTTACATAAGTAATATTATTAGCCCCTAATCCTAAATAGAAAAACCAGTTAAGTTTTAAGTTAAAAAGACCAACATTTCTTTTAAATTTGTTAAAGGAACGTCATTGAATTGGTTACATTTTCAGTAATTTTTACGGTCCTCAGGCAGACCGAAAATAAAATATATCGGCCTACTGTGTGATGTAGTACTTTAATGACGCAACCCATGCATAAAGATGCGTCTTCAACGAACGTATTTTTATATTAATAAATTATTTAAATATATAAATCATTTAAGGAATCCTACGTTATCAGGACGTTTTTATATTATAATTATTTAATGTATAAGTCATGAGGCTCATAAATAATAAGATCTCACTTAAAAGAAGCTGAATATAACACTTACGCAATTATAACTCTTATGGCATTCTCTTAAGACATTTATGGCATTCATCATGACTCTTTGTACGAACCTGGAAGACAAAGAGCATAGATAAATACTGAAATCATGAATTGGACCCTCCACGTATACAAAACTTCTTTGAAATTGTAGTTCAAGAACTTTTTGTGCAGTATAAGGAGTTTTTAAACAGAGTTGTTGAAGAATTTGTCATGGTCATTACAAACAAATGTGAATTATAAAAAATGTATGGTGTTTAGTAGATGTAACCGTGGATCACGCACGACGTAACAGTGACAAAGGAACCAAAGGTAAAATTAATACAAAAGTTATAACTCAAAATCTTTAGATACGAGTATATTAATTGGTGATAAATTGTGATCATTCAGAACTGTGTAGAAAGACAAGTCTGAATTACTGAAAGAGTAGAAAGACGTTCGCAAACAGAATGGATGATCTTTTAACAGTTATTATAGAACTTCTCTCAACATCTTTTAAAATATTTACTCACAGAATTCATATAACGGTTTAGATATATTCTCAAAACTATTCTGAAAGTAAGTTCGTGACTCCTATTCAGTGTTTTTAGGGAGAGCTCCATATCCTCCAGATATGTGAAGATGAGGGGCAAAAAATATTATTTAGTGTAAAGATGACAAAACATGTGAACGTGTCAGACCCACCGTTCCTATACTGAACAATTTTGTACGTGTACTTTTTAACCTATTCTATTGAGATTGCTACATACAGTTTTAATATATTTGTGGAATTGTGGAAAGGAATGTCGGTCGTCCTTGGTACTACCTCATTTTATCATGAGTAAACAGCTAACAAATGTCACTCTCAGTGAAGGTCAAGAGATAAGAGTCAGATATGACATCGTGTGCATGATAAGATGATATTACTGTTTAACAAATTACCTTCACCATTTACGTATATTTCATTCTAAACTCATTTATGTAAATAACGCTTGATTAAAGTATTGTGAGAACTTCTTCAGAAACACTGTATTTCTTTCAACTGTATTTGACTTATAAAATAAAATATTACGTAAACTCATAAAAGTTTAATATAATGGAATGAATATTTGTAGGTGCAGTAATTTAGTAAATATGTAAGATTTAGAACACATATTATTTCATAAATTACGACTGCTGTGAATAAGTTCTCAGTTATCATAAAGAGCTGTATAAGCAACTAATTTTATTTCAATTTTTTAGAACAAAAGAAAGCTTTTTGAGCTGATCAGCGAAGCGATCTTCTAGTAGGTGACAATACCGTGTCCTAAGATGTATCAGCTCGTGGTATAATACCTAACTCCGTTATGTATACTCAACCATTTGTATTAAAATTATTAAACTTAATTTTGTTACACTCTCAGCTACAAACTGTTAGATACACGTATCAGATCCAAACAAATCCAACCAGTACAAATCTGTCAGAACTTTCGCAGGTACAACTAATACATCTGCCAGATACAGCTTTGTTCGTTACACTTACCTGGTAGAATTCTGTCAGTACATCTACAACAGATACCATTCTCTGAATGTGTTAGGTTCAACTTGAAGATTAATTATACAAATGTTCAGGTATATTACATTATACCAGTTACAACCCTTCCAGATATCACTTTTTAACAAGTCAGAACAAGTATGTCAGAACTGTCTCAGATGCAAGTAAAATTATGCCGAACTATTCAGTTACACCACAGCCATATTCAACACTATCGGATACAATTCTGTCTAGTACTGGACTATCATATATAATACTGTCTGATACAACACCATAAGTTACAACATTGTCAGATACAACATTGTCTTATACAGGACTATCAGATACAAAACTTTCTGATACAACACCATGAGATACGTAACACTATCAGATACAACACTGTCTCATACAATACTATCAGTTACAACACTGTCAAATACAGGACTATCAGATACAACACCATAAGCTACAACACATCAATTACAACACTGTCTCGTACAGGACTATCAGATACGACACCATAAGCGACGACACTATCAGATACAACTGTTTCAGACTGGTTATCCTACGATGAGACCTCTAATTCATGAGTTCATTTAATTAGAAATTACATGTGTTCAGAATTATATATAGGGTGATAAAAAGTGTTAAGATTATATTACTTCAAGCACTTTCAAATGTCACATTATTTAAGATTAATACTTTAATAACTACAATGTTTATCCTTTTTGTGGAACTGGTTGTACTTTACAACAAAATTGTTTCATCTCTTCCTGAAACTAATATTGTTTTAATACATCAAATAAATATATTTGCCAATGGCGCAGTGTAGTGGGTACGGCGGTTATCGCAAGATAACCAGATCAAGCAGCGCCGAGCGTGGTTGCTGCTTGGACAGGTGACCGCTGAGCGATCCTGTCCTTGCAAGCGGCCCGCCTGCCCGGCCATTGGTGGTGGTTCGGAAGTCACCTTTAAGCCGTTGGTCCCCAGGTTAAGTGTTAGAGAGGGCTTCTTAGCCCTAACTTCGCCTGGTAAAATAAGACATTCTTTACTTTTTTTTTCTTTTTTTAAATATAATAAATGTATAAATCTATGAGTCAAATTTTAAAATATATTGAAATAAAGTGCTTAGTTTATTTTTACTTTCATAAAAAGCGTAATCCTTTAATTATTTTACATATTCAAAATATCTAATACGCTTTCAATAATATAACAACTTTAAAGCTACTTTAATGTGTTTTTGCGTATTTGTCAGGAATATTGCAAAACAACAAAAAGCCCTTTGGGGCGAAACTGTAAAATATAAAGAGAAACGTAGATAAAAAGGGAAATGTAACGGAAGTTAAGACACTAAAAGGGAGGAATGCCGGAAAACGCTGGAATTTAAGACATTTTATGTCAAGTGCCGTCCGTATACTATTACTGATCTCCAGGGCTTGCGCGCTTTGTTTGTGTCATGTTGTATTATCAAAGGAACCCAAATAACTGTGTTATTAAATATTCCGCGTAGGATATAATAATTACTTGCAGAATATTCATCGGGAAGTAAACGTAACAGGTCAGTAACAGCCTAGAAGTACTGCAAGTACTTACAATAGAGAGACAATAGATAGGTACCTAACTCTAAATCTCCCTGTACTGTATGATCTTTAAGTAGAGATTCATACAGCACAATAGTTTGGTACTTTCACATAGCAATTATTATGACAATGAATCTTTTCAAAAAATCAAATATCAATAGAGTATATCTTATATTCTTTTACACGTAAAGTAATATGGCAGTAGCGTATACAATATTCATACATATATATTGGCGGTAGCGTATACATTCAAGATGCAATATACAAAATGTGGATAGCATTCCAATAGTAATCACTATATAGATTGTGGTATGGATTGAGTTATTTACGGATTTATTTACTCAGATAACAACTGATTTCTTCCTCTATTTACACTACGTTTATATTACATCGGCATGCTACGTCACAGAAATGCTCATGTTTCTTTTATATACTGCAGCCGTTTATGTCCGTTTTTATTGTACATTAAATATCATATTCCAATTAATTGATTTGCCATTACAATTTGATCTTATCAATATATTCAAATTAGTAGTTATTTAGTCGTAAATTTGTATTTAATACGAGAACATTCATTGTATAAAATTTAAAGTTACTGAAATTGATAACGCACTGTATGAAATTCTTCAGTTTGTTGTTATGTATGTGATTACTTCAGAGCCTCCGAGCTTGCTTAAACATGTTTAATTACAACCAGGTTAGTTTTATTTAATACTTTCACTATACAACTCATTCAAAAACTTGTTATATTATTTCTAATTACCTCCTCTGGGGAACAAATTGGCTGCATCTCGCTGGGGCTTACAGACAGGAAGAAGGAGGCTTGGTTTGCTGGTCACGTATACAATTCTTAGACCTCAGATAAGTTTATTCTTTATAAAATTGTACTGTATAAAATTCACATTTACGACTCCCACGTTGATTAAATACTCCTGGATGAATTATTAAAAAAAATAATAATAATAATAATACGAGATTATTATAAAATAACTAAAAAAATTTCCCTAAATTGTGTTCTTCCTGAGATTTTTGCAGGAATTAAAGACTGGGTTGGAGATGTTTCATTTTTAAGATACAGACATTGTTTTTTTATAACCATAAACCAGTTTGCTTTGCATGAAAATTACCATTAATCGGGCCTTAAACTTATTCTAACTGACATCATTCGTTATTTAAAAAATATAAAATTTAACAGCATCAAGGCCCTCCTCTTACTTCTTCAGCGTTCTGACGACAAAGCGTATGGTTTGTAGAAGAAGGCGGAAACTGTCGAAGTAGTAATTGTGGGGAAACAGCACGACTCGGGCCCAGGCTCCATTATGGTGAAAGGAGTATGGAGGTGTTTATGATCGAGACCTGCGATCGGTGTTCCCCACACGCCCGACTGAAAACCTTCCGCAGGATGTGGAGTAGTTCAACCATGCAGTTTGTGTACAGTCCGCTCTAGCAATGTCCCTCCACTGTACGGGGCTCTGTTGATGTGGATTGGGGATTGAGGATTGATATTATCCGGTACAAATTATAAAATCACATTCATGTATAATTTGTAGAAGTAAACTCATTTTTTAATCCAACGATTTCCTTTAGCTAAACATTTTTGTGTGTAATATCTAACTTACTATTGTCCAGCGTTTTAAGGTTATACCATGCACTTTAGGCCCTGTTTAAGGGTAATTAAAAGGTGACAACAGAGGTGGCCACCATTGGAATGTCTGAAAGTATTAATTTTAGAGGAAAGTTTAAATTGGGAACTTATGACTTGGGACCACATTTTTATGCTTATTACATTTACTTATTTTAATTCAATCACTATTTTCCAATAAGGCTGTCAACTGTTTTGGCAAATTTTTTTTAGATTTAGGTTTAACATGCAATCCTGAGACATTTCTTTCCTGGTATGTTCCATCAAGACGGAACTCCGGCACACAACGCTCACTCACCTGTCGAATTTCTGTATATTACTTCCCAGATATAAAACATCACAAACATTAGAGTAACTTTATGTACATTGCCATAACATTTACATTTACATTAACATTAACATTTCTTCTACAGGTGACCGATTGCTGGGAGTGAACGGCCACGGTGTGCGCTCTCCCTTAGAAGCCGAGGAGCTGCTGAGAGCGAGTGAGGACGTAGTACACCTCCACCTCCAGAGACATGGTGTGTCGCAATCGCTACCTAGGCACCCTCTAGAGCCAGAGGACGCTGCCGGTCTCGACATGGGCTCCAACATGAGCCGCCACTCGGGCAAGGGGTTGACGGGTAGGAGGAGTCAGTCGTCCGGAAACCTCTGTAACGGGAAAGTGGCCTCGCAAGGTCCCGGCGTCGCCAGGTTCTTCTCCCCCTGCGGTAGAGGGAACCAGGACTCCGTAGGTCCTCGGGATCGCTACAAATTCTGCGGGTCCCTCCCGAACCACTTGGACGCCAAAGATCCCGCTCTGGAAGAGGTCTCAGAGATGGACGACGACAGCTCCTACCGCAACAACAATAACGTCCGCCATCTCAAGAAGAATGATGTACTTTTGAAACTTCAACCTCTAGTCCCGAGAGCTGACTCGGTCACCCACGACCAAGGGTACGCGTCGGAGCGGTCGCCAGAGGACGAGTTGCCTCCCGACCTCCCGCCACCAGGCACGGCCGACCAGCTGACGTGTCCTGTGCACCATCCTGCCAGCAAGCCCGTCTACCCCTTCCTTCACAAAAGTAAGTGCATTCATTCCTGTACTTAACGCATTTTTTCACATTAATAGTATTATTTTTATTGATTATCTCAAGGTAAACACTGTATGGTCTAATATTGCTGGCTGGTTACGCCACACTCTCAATAGTAACATACCTCTTGGATATATATGAACCATTTTCTAAAGAAATCAGGTTGACTTTTATTTTCATAATAGTAAACCATATTTAAACTAAACTCTAAAGATATAGAGACTAAATCTGCTCTTAATAATAAAGCTAAGCAAAGAAAAGATTTCAAATTATTGTACAAATAATAATAATACACAAGCCAAAATTCTTAAGGGTAGCATTTACAATTCTGCGAATAATGAAATAAACATATTATTCATATCTACGTTTTTTTTTTTTTTTTTTCAATAAAGTAGATATCATAAATTGATTGCTAACTATCAGTTAGATTTCCTCTGCATTACTAAGACTTGGCAAAACTAAATAATGGGAAATGTAATTATTAATGAATTCTGCCAATCTGGTTTAATGACGCGAAAGTCCCATATACATGGTGGTGTGGCATTCATTTCTAGACGTATTGCGATAAAAAAATATTGCAACACATGTATGGGTTGTAGTCTGAAATGAATGCGGAGTGCACAAAAATAGAAATTCAAAAAATTAAAACAATCCTAATTTAATTTATTCTCCAAATGGGAGATTGTGGCATTTTTTGTGTACTATAAATTATTTCTCATCTATTACTCACGGGTGCTCTCTTATCACACCATAATATGTGAAGACTTTGACGTGAACTGTTTATATAAAACTTTCAGGAACATAAGAGTATTGCTTGATCTGTTAGCCGTGCAAAATTGTAACGTTACTGTTAAAGAATACACTAGAATAACCTCTAATGGTGCTATTTTAATTGACAAAATAATAACTACCTTTTCTCTTAATAACATCATTAAATCGACCATTATAAAACCATACTTTTCAGACCATATGCTCAAACATTAAAGTTTTTAGATTGCAAAATAGACTATATGCCTCTAAAAGTTGTAATAAAGAAGCGGTACTTTTCTGATGATAACTTCAAATATTCAATCTCTGCTTGTGTCAGAAACTTTTACATATAATAAATAATTTACAATGTATGCAACTTGTTTGTTGTACATTGGCTCTCAAAGCTTAAGTGCTAAAAAAATATATATGAACTTAATGTAAATGGGTTAATAACGAATAATAGTCGTTTATTATAAATGCTAACCAGTATTTTTCAAGAGCAGTAGCAAACCTAGGAACGAGTGTTCCACACCTCGACGAGCCTGTGATCTCAGTAAGGCATTTGAAAACTCGTGATAAGTAAACTCCAAGCTTATGATACCCGAGGCATTACACTTGAATTATTTACTTCTTATCTAAAAAATAGAAAACAAATAGTTAAAATTTCTTAAGACTCTGGGCTTTGTCTTTCTAGAGAAGAGGTCACAGAGTCCGGCGTACTACAGGGTTCTTTTTTGGGACCAACTTTTTGTAATTTACATAAATAATCTCCTCAAAACATATATCACAGTAACGTTATGATTTACGCCGATAATTGCACCTTACATATATCTATGCCAACTGCATTGGCTGATGTAGAAGCTGCTACCTATAGTCTCGAACAAGCTCCTCGATGGCTTCTTAGAAATGGTCTTGTCCTTAACCCTAATAAAAAGGGCCACGTAAACTTCAGTATACGTATTACTTCATACTGTAATATAGGTAGTCTTCCAATTGGTGGCCTGTTATTCGATAACAATCCAGTACAAATATTTGATTCCACTAAATTTCTTGGGCTTCACATGGATTCCCATCTCACTTGGGATGTTCATGTGTAATAATTCTGTAAAAAGTTCGATTAGTTTTCTATATTTTTGACCGCCTTGGTCAGGTCTGCGGCCTCCGAGTGCTCATCGCTGTTTACTTCTCACATGTAGAATCTATTATAAAATATAAGGCTATATTGCTATATGCTTGGGACCTGTCAAGTAATCGATACTTTCAAAACCAAAAACGGTGCATGAGAGCAATGTTTAATGTGTGTTGAAGAGAATCCTGTAGTCCAATGTTTTCTAAATTCAACATAAAGACATTGGTTGGTCTGGAGTGGTATGAGTGCTGCATGTTCGTTAGACAAAAACCCTAGTCTCTTCTAGTTTCTTTACGGTCAGCGAGGCTTGCACTCATATTCAACGAGGGGTGGGCAGCGGCAGGCTGGGCAGCAACATTCATCTACAAAAAAGAGTGTACAACATTCCAAAACAGGCCATAATATCTATGCACTTCGTATTTCATAGGAGACCACAACATACAATGAAGGATAGGTAGAATCTGCTTGCAAAATAAAACTTAAATATTATTTTCTTGTAATATGTTTTTACGATAGAGACTTTGCACAAGTTATATAACATGGCTTTAGAAAAATATCGTTTAGTATCGATGTGCTCACCTTTTTTTTTAAATTGAGCAAATAAAATTTTTGTCATGATTATTATTATTAATTAATCTGTAGAATTATGCAAACGATTCGTGCCTTATGAAATCACTCGTTCTACATACTTTATTATTATTATTACGTAGTTTTATAAAGGTTTTGATTAAAATAAGTCAGTTCCTTGATTTTGCCCTAAGTTCCTATTTTTAATTAATTGCAATTGACAACGCTAGAATTATTATATTACGTATATAAATCAACATATAATATTTTTATTTTTATTTTAGTTCTGAACTAGTATACGATCCCAATTATGTTAGAATTTTATTTTTATATGAATGTAGTAATTAAACTATGTTGATAATGTTCTTTTCTTTTTTCTTTGTACTTTCCATGGTAGCGTTGTGAAAATAATCATTTGATATAAGTCAAATTTATAAACTAACTTTACCGATATTGGTAGCACTTCAGTGTGCAGAGTGAGGGAGAGAGAGAAACTCGCTGCTCGCCTCTTTATTCTCGGCCAATGCGTCGATATTTAGCGGAAACCACTCGATGCGACGTTAGCTCCTCGAGCCTGGCCCTTGAGGTTTAGAAGCGCTTGAAGCTGGGACCACTCTACCTGTCAGGGAACTGCTCTGACTGCGTCTTGAATTATTGAGTGTTTTATTTCACCTCAGGTCACAAATGCATTTATTACTTTAACGCCCAGCGAACAGATATGTGTGAGTCAAAATGGAGTTAAAGTTAAAATTTAAACTAATGTTTACATAACTTTGACAAAATTATCCGTGTTTTTCAAACACACTTAGTCATCTTATTACGAGAAGCATGATCTACTTTGTATTACAAGGTTAATTATTATCTGATGCTTATAAAAAAGGAAAATAATTTCAAAGTATTGGAAACAAGTTTGGGGGTTATACTTAACTATAAAACTTACCTAAACACACACTGATGTAGTCTGAATGTGTCCCGAAAAGCAATAAAATTATCTTATAATTAAAGATAAATCGCAAAAGTGTTGCTAAACGCTAATTTCGAGAACGGCTAGACCAATTTTGCTAATTATTTTTGTAAATTATTCGTTGAAATCTAAGGAAGGTTTATATAAAAGAAAAGATTTGAAAAATTACCTTAATTTTTTTATATGAAAACTGTGGTATTTTTTGTGACCCAAATTTAACTGACACTAAACAGCTGTTAACACTATCAGTTGAAGTTTTCCTGAGGCAGTAACATTTGTTTATAATTTAAATGTTAGAGTAGTGCTGGATCAGTAGTGATACAGATATTAATATCTAACTTTTACTCCAGATTGCGCCAGTGACGGTTTTAAAATATATAATGAATTTTAAATACTATTTACATACAGTTTTAAAACGAGTCTTAAGAACAAGGTGGTGGGCTTCATTGGCGTTGTGATATGGTATGTTTACAGTGGTTTAAGGAAAAACATAAGTTTGTGTGAAGTTTTTTTTTTTTTTTTAATGGAAGGAATGAGAAGGAAACAGGATTTTTCTGGACATTTGCAATCATTCAGTAATACAGTGATTGTTTGTATCACTGAACGAATGGCAAATGTCCGGAAAATCTTGTTTCTTTCACAAAATAGGTTTTTGAGATCATGTGTTTTCCCTTGTGTACGCTTATGTATTGTTTGGAAAATTTCATATGACCATCGTATTACATGATCTGGCGCTTTTACTAAGTAGTATAAGGATTTCAATTTTGAAAATTGCGCGCCAAGCAGTGCGTACCATCTACATATATGTGTTTATCCTAATAACCTTCAACGTAACAACTTTGTATTGTTACATTAACGTCTCTAGTTTAGAAATTCAATTATTACCTTAATCTTCTTTTGACATGCATCAAGACATTTTAAAATAAACAACGCTCGCCGGCCACTACACAACGAAACTGGTATAACAAGCGAGCCAAGGATGCGCTTTCTCAAAATTAAATCCATCATGAAATTATAAAATTCAACCATCCGAATCTTATATTTTTGCCACACGGTTAATACAGTCAACAGCTTTACACCAAAATAATTTTACTTAGCAAAGAATTTAATTCAATTTCATGAATGAAAGCAAAAAGTGCAACGACAGCAACAAAAAGTGTTTCCACAGTAACGTTAGCAGTTTATTAAATAAGGATGAAGTTCAACAACACATGATTGTGTTTATTTTCTTGTTGTTTTTATGTGTTTTCATAACGCCACAAGTACATAAAATGCTGGCTTTGTTACTCCGATGTTGCTTTAATAAACAAGCCGTATTTTCCTAACCGAATTCTTGCTACCGTGTTACGTTTATGTACAAACGCATGAAATCTACCTTACGAAATATTTATTGTTTATTGTATACTGGAAAACATTTTAATAATTTACCAAGGCTTGCTTTCTCGGCTTATTGCGTTACAAGGTTAGTTAAATAGGTTAAATCATAAGTAATAAATTCATCAAATTAACTTTTTATCGGCTGCATCCTTAAAAAGCATACTTATAGTAGCTATATAAAACTAATCTTCATAAGTAAATAGCACAATTGTACTCCTCTTCTGAATATACCATTTTGAAAGGGGCAACTTAAATATTTTACATTTGAACAGCATTACAATCGGTTAAAATCGAGTCCTACCTCCTCTTAAAGGTCTCCATAGAAGACAATGAACAATGAAAATTAATGTCTGTCTTATGTCTGTCAATATTTTAATGTCTGTCAATAAAATATCGTGAGATAGATTTAAATGTAAAATGCCTCTGTTTTGGTATATTAAAAATAAAAATTTTAAACAAAGTACTAAAACAATTATTGTTTTGTATTAAAAAGTATATAAAACAGATCTTTCGTATTTGACTATTAACAGAATAAAAATGTGTCCTTAAGCTACTACCAACAAAATTTTGGAACATTTATTGGAACTGCTCACTTTAGGCGTAGTAGTAGTACTAGGCCGTGGCTCATAGAGTAGTTCATTCAATGTCTAAACGAAGGGTTATTTTGAGTTCAGAAGGTAATAAAGGGCGAAGGTGTGAAGAAAATTGTGGGACGTATCAACTCAAGTGTTATTACAGCTGACATATAACAAAAAGATTTACCTAAAAGTAAGACGACAAAATCTAATTATGAGCTCAACAAGTTCACTCCAGGTTGATAAACATTAACACGGAAGACCCCCACTCCCACATTGACGGTGAAAAGGCTGTGAAAAGTTTAATGAAACAACAAAGTGGCGGGATATATTGGGCAGGCGAAAGCTTCTGTAAACTCATTATTGCTCGGATTTTCATCTCGCACCGCCTCTCGCGTGCACTCGTATTAGGTCCTTAAATCTGAAAACATAACAAGCTTTTTTACAACTTCTCCTAAAATAATTGACATTTAGAAAACCCTCAGGTCACTTCTGCTACAGTCGAAGTGCAGTAATTATCAGATTTTATTCTATGTGTCTGTTTGACAATATTTTTTATTCAGACATATGAAAACATCCTTTGAAACCCAACTCAGTTACAGTATCCATTATTAAGTTGGAAGAAGGTAACAAACAAACAGTAAACATTAATAAGCGTATAAGTACTTAACATGTTTGCTTGCTGCGACTATTTCAAAATTCATTGCTTCAGAACGATCTTAAGATAAATCCCTGTAATTTGTACAATTATTTTTAAATTTTAACTAGTTTTCTAAGCGGATTTTTTTAATTTTGAAGTTAAACATCACAATATTAACTAAACCGGCCTTAAAAATACATCAATTAACACAAGAAATACCAAATAAAGACAAATATTTTGGAACTCTTAATTATATCCAAGGGGTAATGTAGAAACATTTCGAGCTTAAAATTTGGACGACAATGAAGTACGGTTTAATTGTCTACAACGAATCATGTCAGACAAACAGTTTAGCACAATAAAAAATTTAACAGTTTGTAAGCTGTAAAGTTTTCTAAAAAAAACACAAAGGTATTTTAAAAACCAAATAAACTTAGGAATATTTTTACCTTAGTTGTTAACCGAACAACATTAAATACTGTGGTTTAGTTGAAAATCTATCCAATAATATACTGTCTTAAAAGTTATAGTATAATTCCTCGTCCTAAATATCAAAAATACTTAAATAAATATAGGAGTGGTTCAAGAACTATACAAACTTCTACCTACAGGTTGCAGGTAGATTATTTACTTCTACCGTACAAACTTTGGTTAAGTTAGGGTAAATCTGTTGTATGCTGTAACATCCATATTATAAAAACGTATGTCATAAACTTTAAAATTTATGATATGAAAGATACTCAGTTCTTGTTAATGGGATGCTCAATTTAAATTACGAGTTTCAGAATAAAAAATTTATAAAATAGACAGTACAGTTATTTAAAACTCTTTCTCCCTGCAAAAACTCGATAAAATTTGTGGTTGTCAAAAAATAGACAGTGTTGTGAAAATCTTTATAAATCTCACAAATGTAACTCAAACCATATTGAGTTGACTTAAGTATGTATGAATCCAAATTTATTGACACATCTATCAGTAAACAGATTTTTAAAATCGCTATTGTCTTTTAAGAGGAAATTAATTATACAGAATTTGTAGAATAATTCTTTGGCAACTAAAAATCTTTTGTTCTACAGGGAAGTATTGGAAAATTGGAAAGTAACTTTGTTGAAATATCAAAGTTAATATTATTTGAAGGTACCGTCAACACAACAGAGAACATATATAATAATACGCGGCAAACATCGCAGCGGCGTTTGTGAAACGCAAAGAAGATAAAATATAAAAGAACGTAATCATATTAATTAACCTCAGTGTAAAACATATGAAAAGGCGTAAATACGTTCATTAACTCGAACCCCGCCCCTTTACATTGCGCCTCACACAACCATGATGCCGTAATCTAATTTAGCCCCGGCTGCCTGCCCACTTTATCTCCACTTCGACCCAAATTGGTACATTCAAAACTCATCAATTTTAACCCTCTCTGCCTACTCACGAAACATGAATAAACTAATAAACACTACACTGAGGTTTATTAGTTTTAAAAGGAACTAACATGTGTGATGTGATACTTGTTCATGTACCTTAAAAGGTTATATGGAAATTCAAATGCGACTCATACTATTAATGCGAATATTGACTTTAATTCCATTTTACTTTTCGTTTCGTACAGCGACTAAAATCTGACACTGTCACAGACTTTACTTCTGCAATCTGGAGTCCATGTCCGTCTGAACAGATCCAAAAAAATGTTGGCGACGATGAAGTTCAAAAAGAAACACACAACCTACAAAATAGGTGTCTGATTTACCCAGCAGTTATCTAGTACAATCTAATTGAAGAGATGTTCTCATTTTCTCCTCAAGTGCACATTTTAGTGACTTAGGGTACCATACTATTAATTGCCTTTATATGTTCGTAATAAAACAATATTGCTTTCATTCTTTATAGCTGATCTGAAGCTGCAAGTTATTTTACTGGGTTTGGAAGGTTATTTAAAAAGACCTTCTTATACCACCACCCACGTATTGTATATTTCGTTTCTAACCTCTTGCATTTCCTCCTCCGTAGCGTAGGTGCATTGTGACCAAGAAAGTAACGATGTTTCTAGCAGGTTAGGTCAATGCGTGTACAGGCAACGCTCAAATTTATAAAAAAACGTTTTATCGAAATCCTTATTTCAAAGTTTATACATGATTTTGTCTTTTTAAATTTATTGCATAAATAATTATCCAGATCCCAGAAGTAAGGTGAGATATACAAGTCCGTATTACGTCTACATAAGAACTTGCGATGGGAAATATTTTTAAATTTTCAAGTTAATCTCCAAAGAGATTTTAGTGATTCAAACTTTTATCCGCGTTTTTAGGATCTCTTGTCTGTGCATTTTATAAAGTTACTTCCTTTGCACGTTTCAATGACAACGTTTTTCAAAATCATCTCATTTTGCCATTATGACTAGACTAGACTTAGTCTTGTAAATAAACTTACGTTTTATGTATATATTATGTTAAAAATGATTTGGTTCAGTCAATAAAAGTAATATGTAAATTCCACAATATTTCACATTTTGTGGAATTCTTTTAGGGTTCTGACTTGCTATACACATCCATTAGATGTGTAAGATTATACATGATTGGGAGATCCAGAATAAACCGCACATTCCCAAAGTATGACGTATTCAGCGAGCAGAAAAGGGTTCCAACTGTAAAATTGAATTGCACTGTGAATAGAATTAAATATTTCTCTTTACACTGTTGTCTGACAGATTCGATTCTCAGAATAATTCGTCTGCTGTCAGAAGCATCTGACTTGATTATGATGGTTGTGGTTGGGATTCAATTAATGTCCATTAACAAAACCAGCGTCTTCACATTTTGTCCTTCAACGTCTCTGACACCCACTCAACCTAATTCTCCTCCTCCCTCCTCTCAACCCTGAAGAGCCATACAACTCTATTCTTGTACATCGAGTCGGAACGGTAAAAGCTGAATAGTATTTAAACCTTGATTTCAAAGTGTAAATAAATTAATTGGCAGTGGTGAAAGGTAACGCGTGAGCAAGTGCTGGTTATTAGTATTGAAACTACTGAAACCCTCTTTTTCTCCGCTGATGGTGGTGGAGGAGCGTCTGGATCCAAATAGAGACAGAGGTCCCAAGTTAAAAATAAAATAAATATATACTCCTTTTTGGTATCCCATTCTGGTGAGTGAACAAGAAAGACATGCATTATTGTAAGGATAAGCTGAAATTTAATAAAGTAACCCTACGAGATTTACATAATTACCCTCCCTTTTATGTTTTGCACAAAGAAGTGCGGTATGAAAAACAGTGCTTCATTGCAACTTTAAATTTATACAATTTACAACCCTTATTCTTTCTTAAGAAATCCATCACAATTTTATTACAATATTAGTCTGACGTAAAACAAATTGTTAATATATCCAACATAAAATTTGTATTATGTTAAAAGTTAATTTTGTAAAAACATGTAAAGTCAAATCTTTTAGATCTAAATTTCAATTAACTAACCACTAATACACGATAGTACAATTTAATAAGGGTAATAATCCAATTACAATCCATAGCTACTTTCTGTTAATTTAATACCAACTAGGCTAGTACATTCCTTAAAAGTCTCCCTTTCACTCCACGTAGATACTTCTCCAAAAGAACTTTCAGACAAAATGTTTAAAAAATATGCTACAAACTTGTCTCTGGTTTCCCACTTAGTGACTATGGTAGCGGACATGTATCCCTAGGGAAACACAAGATAATCAGTCTATTGCCTAGGCATTGGTACCTGTAGTGCTAGTCGGCCACGGGGGCCAAGGACAGTCTTCTGAAGCTACTCAGAATCCTCGTGAAGCACCTGCAGCGTCAAAAGCAAGCCGGAACTAAAATCTAGTATCTCACAAAAATAACGGGGTTCAAAAAACCGGAAATCAAACCTAACCAATGATTCACCAGCGAAACAATCCGTACACTGCCTAGTACGTTAATATAACACAAACAATGACAGAACTAACCTATTTATTACCGTAGCAGGTTAAGATGAAATGCCGGAACAATTCGGACTCGAACTGCCTCCCGTGGTCCGTCGTGAGATCCAACGGCATGGCAAACCAACAGTAAAGTAGAGGGCATGGACGACAGTATCTGCTTCGATATTTTCCAGAGGTAAAACTTTCGACCTGTGAGAAATTATGTCTATACAGGTGAGGCAATAACTGAAGCACTAAGAGGTAGGCAGTGGTCCCAAAAGTTCTCACAGGTGTCCAAGTGTGTCGGATTATCTTCGATTCCCAGTCGGCAGTCAGTTTTTATCGAATGGCAGTTAAAACGATGTGTCGCATTTTCCTCCAGGATGGGACAGACCGTGGAAAGTTTGAAACGCAGCCTTCAGAAAACTCTTGTTTATGAAATGTTGGAGAGTGGAAATAGAGTAGTCTACAGGTATAGACTTAGGTATAGAGGAGATTATAATCCGGCGCCGCTGTAGTTGAACGTTGCAGGACCGTGACTCAGCCAAGGCTTCTTAGTCTAGTGAGGCATGGACTAATTTAATCCTTGACAATGAGTCAGCCACTACACTGTCGGAACCAGAGATGTGGCGGATGTCCGTTGTGAACTGACCGATATATCGCAGATGGCGGAACTGACGTGGCGAGCATTTTTCGGGCTTCTGCTGGAAAGCGAAGGTCAGGGGCGTGGGGTTCGTATAGGCCGTGAAATCCCTACCCTCGATCATATACAAAAAACAGTTTCATAATCAGGTATACAGCTTACAACTCTCAATATTAGGCGCTGTACTACTGTTAAACAAGACTAAGCTTCTTGAAGAAGCCATACCTCACCTACTTACTGCTGTTAGGACAACGGACTGGTCACGGAATCGCTAGCCGCTATTAGTGATCGATCTCCCGGGTCGTTTCCTGAGACTCTAGCAGCGTACAGACTGGATTTGGTGCATTTTCTGGCCCGTTATCCGCTCTCCTGTGATACCAGCACACGCAAATTTGATGTCAGCTGCTGGAGCGGGAACTCAAGCACAGATGAGGACTCCACCGCGAGTCAGAACACCGAGTACGGTATTCATGATGGTCTCCTCAGTACGTCAGTAATTTCGTGACTCAGTGTGTTACCAAACTCATTGTCATCCAGATTAAGAGTTTTCCATCATTACCTCTACGTTGTTGGTAGCGCCAGTTGTCCCTACTACTTGAGGTCGTGGACTAGCTCTGAAATGTCGTCTTTCTTTCATGTTATGAGTATACTCATCCACAGTGGCTCCAAACACCATCAGCGACGTAATCTGCGATAGGGTCAGCTGAGGAAGATTGGACAGCCAATATGCGTTAACCATAACTCTGGATCGACAGGCCGGAAGGATGGAATCTTCACTGCAATCCGGATCACCATAGAAGTATCAATATTCGATATGGTGTTGATTTTAAGATATAGAGGTACTTCACTTGTCTCTCATCACGCATATCACGCGAATCATGGCGATCACATCGGGATCACCACTTCCTGTTTATATTACAATACATGTATGCAAACGGTAACTTTTTATTTTGCACAAAACCAATAATAGCATTGACCATACGTTTTTTAGATAAATGCAAAGAATGACAATTTATATCAAACAAGAGCTATTTACAGTGTTGGTCGCCCCAAAAATAACAGTGACAGAAATTAAATTTGTCTAGCCTCAGGAGTAATAGATACACAAACACTTAGCCAAAAAATAATCCTCAAAAGAAAAAGTCACTGCTCTTCAACAGTGATTATAGGTAGTAGGACGCAAATGTGAAATTCAAGCGCCACGCATTATGTACCATAAATTGTTTGACTAATTATACAGATCGCACTGCAATTACGTGTTACAAGAGCTGTAAAAGCCAGAAGCTGTATCCAAAGGAAGTAACATACATAAAACATGATACATGGGCGCCATATATAGATACGTAAAGTGGTGCTTTACCTCTTGAGCGTTACGTTTGAACGCCTCGCCATGAAGAGTGGCTTGTTATATAGGTTATATCGTGTATTAGAATTTACTGTGTGACATCATATGTATATAAATTTAACCAATAACACAGTCTCTTATAATAACACAATCTTAAACCTTATTCAGGTGATTGTCATCTCATAAACAAAATACAATTCTGCCTCGGAATCGCCCCTTGATCAATATGTGTACGTTTGGTACCAGTGGTGTAATTAGAACTAAGCTTGGGGACACGGAATGAGTGAAATTGACAATTGCATCACTTCAGAGGATATGAAATATATAATATGTATACATCTAAATTGAAATAAGTTAGATATTCCTTACTCAACGTAAAATATGAAACTAAATATGGTTGCTGTTCTACATATTATATATTTTTAAAAGTTTCGGGCATTTGGGGGAGGGATTATTTGCCTCATCCGACTCCTTAATTTGGTAGTATTACACATGACATACTGAAATTAAACATCAATACACCATCTACCTTCTCTTGGTTTACTTGTTTCTATTAGTTATCGGACTGTTTCTGTGTGTGTGTTTTCTTTCTTAGTATGTGGTAATTGCACATTTAACTGCCTTCAGACAAAATTTCACAACTATCTTACTTTTAATGTTATTTAAATAAAGAAATTACCTTTGATTTTAGCATAAAATTAGAAAAATGTACCACTTTGGTAACACACACACACACGTGCGCGCGCGCACGCACGCGCACACACACACACACACACACACACACACACACACACACACACACACACACACACACCACACACACACATATATATATATGTATATATATATATATATAGGATCATTTTTTTGTTTTACCATTACAATTTTTAAAGGGCGTTATTTTGCACGTTTCAATAATAATACTATTTTAGTACCTTTTTATTAATGGTATAGGTATAGGAAATTTTAACGTTATAACTTTAATGGTTACTTAGAAAAATACTACGAAGTCAACAAAAATCACATAAAAATACAGATAAATAATTACTAAACATTTCTGGAATTCATTTATAAACTCCTCTTTCCAATTTTAATGTGTTTAGCTGTTTCCTAGAGTTAGGCATTCTGTTACAGAATCACCCTGTTTGTTTCAGAGTGTTTTATGGGCAGATTAGTTCATTACAAGTGCGTCACGAGCGCAGGAAGAGACAAGTCCTCTACAATTTACCTTCTAGTTGAAAATGTTATTCGAGTTTAAAAGACTTAAAGAACTACAACAATTTGTTATTGAGTTCACACTCCCACCGTTCTTCTCATTATATATTTGTTTTTAGCATAGTATTGAAATAACCCTTTGTTCGGATAAGGGTTGTCACAGCTTTACACGTTACTCTATTTATTAAGCCTGATCAGGCAAACTAATCAGATCATACATAATCGCATTACCTTCCAACATTTGACTACGAGATACATTAAAAATACATGTATTAATAATGTTTGCGAAATAATTGGATGTTTTGGCACATTAAAAATTTTAGGAGCGGGCACCTAAAGGACAAGCCTGACCCCCAAATGTTTTAAATAATATACCTCATTTGTCATATTTCGTTGGAAAAAATATAGTAAATTTAAATTAACCGCAGGTTTATGCCATCACTTTCTTTTTAACATTCAAATAAAAGTTTTAGTTTTGCTATATAACCAATTTATAATTTCAGTTTTAAACAGGCTAAAAGAGTAAACTATTAATGATCTTTTTCTCATATAAATCCTAGTATTGAATATTTAGAAAACTAATATATTAGTGAAATGTAGCTAAAATTCACACTTTTAATTATTTTCCAATAATGCTCGTATTTAAAAAAAGTGGGACGTTTCCATTAGATAGTGATGAGTTACGCACTCCGTCCCACTAGGGGTGGGGTAATGAGAGGGAGAGAGAGAGAGAGAGAGAGAGAGAGAGAGAGAGAGAGAGAGAGAGAGAGAGAGAGAGAGAGAGAGAGAGAATGTTAGCTTTAAAATTAAATGTTACACATTACCTGCATGAAAGTCTGTAACTTCTTGGAACTACTGGTGAAGTGGCCATACTGCTATAGTAAACGCCAGAGGCAATACATAAAGAACACATAAAATATGTTATGTTGCGTTCGCCATTTAAAGGAACACGTATAGACCATTACCTCGTACTTCAAAGCTGCTCGTGTTTTATGTGAAACCGATATTCTTGTCTTAAACTTCGTGTAAAACTATATGTAATGTATGTCTACCAAGAGTTATTGTTATGGCTATGTAGTATACTTGTTCAGATAGAATATCACATTTTCTTTGAATTAGAAGCAAATTTGTTTTTTTATTCAACAATTCTAATCTTTTCTAAAAAAAAGTATTTAAAGTAATTTGATGAATTATACTCCATATGCAGAATGTATCCAAATTAGTTCAACTTCCAAGAACATTTACCATTTTCTTTTTAATTAATAAAAAACATTCTTTCTTGGGAGTTAAACGCCTAAAATTTTAAAATTATTTTCTTAAAATTGCATTTAATTTACTTGATTAAAAATAGTACTAAAAATGGAACCTTCTAGATGTTTGTCAGTTCACTTTTCTTCTTAAAATACACAATGTGTTTACATCCTCAGAGTGTACGTAAAATAGAGGATATTTTATATCTTATAGTGTATAGTGTACGAACCATTTAAAATAAAATTAATTCAAAAGTTGTGACTTTTTACCCGTAACTAACTGCGCAGAAGAATAAAAATAACGGGACAGTAGTGCAAAGTGCCCTGCTGCCTTGGCTTTGCGACTATAAATAGATTGCAATCATTAAAGTCTAGCTATTTGAATGGATTTTTCGATTGTATCGTAATCCTGAAACAAGTTATAAAACAACGAGCATTATTTGGACCTCGTTGTTAGGTTGGGTTACCGGGCTTCTGATCGAGCTGTTTACCCGTTTCCAGGCGACAAGGCTGTAACACGAGACTACACCTCCAGACCAGTGTGTCAACTTTAACATACTGTTATTTGCCACTCCCTGTAATCAAGCTGGTATATACCTTCAGCAATCGCTGAATCTTCATTTTATCTTTTCAAATCGACAAAGTCATTTAAGAATCAATGAATAATTTTGAATTAACATATTAATTCTACGTAATCGACATAACATATTTTAAAGATTCGCATTACAAAGGGGAAATCTTTAATTTGTTCACACAATCTTATGCATGTAAGCACTGTCTTAATTCCAAGGGACTGAATTGTAATGTGGATTAAGCTATTATGTTAAGATCAAGTAGTTACAATCCAAAGACATAAGCGCAGTGCATGCTCTTGGTTTCTTCCGATTTCGTATAAATAGATGAATTTACCCATTTATTTTTAGTGCATTATGGAAGAGGAATAAGTTTAAAACAAACATATTCATTCATGTTCATTTGTTCTTCGTACACCATCAGTTTTTCACAATGTGGAATGTTGAGTTTCAAGAACTAGTACTTGTTCGTCTTTAGGTGAAGTCTCCAACTTCAAGTTACCTTGTAGAAATAAATGTAGAACGTAGTGGTGTCATTTTGGAGCGAAGGATAATATTAGAGAATTTGTCTTTTGATATCGCAAATATAAGTATAAAACCCAAAGGCTCTAACTTCAATGAATTTCAAGTGTATTTTGTTACGTTTGTAATAAGTTGCATTAATTCATCCTGGACGTGTTCTTCAATGTTTTGTCCATGAATGTGATTGATTATCGTGGGTTTTTGCCTAATTTGGATGCATTATTTGTATGTTAGCTACTATAATAGAATACGCTTTATGGTGACATTTCTATATCATATAAAAATCTTATGTTGTCTGTCTGTCTGTCTACCCGTGTCAATCATGTACCAAACTACTGGACTGATTGTATTGAAATCTTACAAAAACATCTTAAGACCCTTGGTTAACACATAGGCCCTTTCATATTATGAAATCAGCAGATAGTAAATGTGCTTTTGTCAACTGTTTTTTAACAATATAATGTGATAATACAATCACGTGTTTGATTAATTTAATAACCATTTAAAAAGTTCTTTAGGTTTAAAGTATTAACTGCATACAGTAAGCCTAAAAGTATCAACACTTTTTAGTTTAACCTCCTCTGTAATCACTGATGAGCACAGAAGTTGTCCAAATAATGAAATAGGAAATGTTGGTAAAAAATACTTTTAACTGTACATTTTAGTAAACATTGAGCATACAGTGCTTGATCATTAGTGTAATGCAGACATAAAAGACAAAGCTACTATCTAACTTTTTCAACAAGACTCTTATACAACACATCATAGTTGTTTTTATTGAGTGAAGTGGGTCTTTTAGACAAGCACAGCTAGGACATCAGAAATACCTGGGACTACAATGGCCATAATTATACACGATTTGACCGAAATAGGCTTCTTAGACCTGCGTACGCGAATATATTCTTAATTCAGGGATTAACTTAAAATTAACTTTCGTTTCAAAATGACATAGAGCCACATTATTCGTACCACCATGAGCGTGTGAATAGAAAGGTCTTTAGGGATCCTCCACGGTGGCCTAAAACTTGTTAATGAAATAATTTTTCATGAAATATTGGAGATTAATTATAGGTATTTCATTTATAAAAACTCTTTCATTTGGTCCGAATTGAGAGCTCCAAAACATGTAAACGTAAATCTGAAATAAATGTGAATATTGGAATATTTTTCAGTTATTAACACCTAACTCAGGAATTTTTATATTACTTTAAAGTAGTGTGCTCACGATGTCCCCTTTTCAGTAGGAAATTGCGTGCGAACCAGCGGTTAGTTGCTAGTTACCTTATAAAGTTACAAGAAAAGTAAACTGATAAGAATATGCTGTTAAAGTAATGTGATTTCATTTTTTCAATCGAGTATCTCAAAAATGTCTTCAGAGTTTGACAGTTTCTTAGATGGAGACACATAAAAGAGATCATAGACACTAAAAATTCATGAGGGTCAATTTGAAACTATTCTGCAAGACAAATGCTGTTTCCCATTAAATGAAAGTTGTTGCCATCGTTTGTAAACAACTACGAGTACATTTGAAATTTAAATCGGATTACTGTATTCGCAACTTCAGTTGGAGTACATTCTCATTCGCCATCGGTTATATTAAATTTACAAATTAAAACACAGCTTATTGTTTTATAATTATACTGCTGTAACATCACGTAACTATGCATTTATTACTGTAGTTAATTAAAGGATTTTAATGTAAGATCAAAAAGACGTAAAACTTTAAAACATTAGTACTCATCTTTTTAATTTATTGAGTGTTTCTCCTTCTTAAAATAATTGTTATATTGAGTGTATCCTGTAGACATAGAAGACTACAGGTCTTCTATTAAAGTGCTATAATATCTTTTTTAATTGTTAGAAAATCCCATTAATTAACAGCCCAGTTACCATGTAAAGCTGTTTTACATTACTTATGTGCTAGTCTAGGTAATATAGCTGATAAGGCCGACTCAATTTTCACATTCTCTGGGTCTCTAGGTACCCAGGACAGAGCAAAATTATTTTTTGTGTTGGTAAGGTTGCAGCTCTCTAACCTACAGGTCACGAGTTTGATTCCGGTAAGGTCAACAAAGATTTGCAGATTTGCAAATGGGTTCGTAAAATCTGCTCCTACAAAGATTTACTATAATCAATTAAACATTATATGGAATGAAATTCCTAACTTCCTTTTAAATAGCTAAATAAACATACTGACGGCACCGGTGTTGTTTAGTAGCATTTAAAACATTTATTGTGTGTCTATCCGCACGTATCTGGAGAAAAAACTGGGTGTTTGGATTAACAATTTTTATGAAGCTTTATTCCTGTATTATCAGCATCGATTTTGAGATCACTCTACATGAGATTTAGCTGAACGTTAGCAAACATTATTACATTAGTCTTATGTAAAATGTACCTTGATGGCAATGAAAAATCGCAGAATAAATAATTTAAGAAAACAAACTGAGTACATTCATATGATACAAATTAAGCCTAATGGAACTAGCGACAGACTTGAAATATTGCATGCAACTGAGCTTCAGACTAGTTGCGCGACATGTGGCAAATTCCTCCTTGTAAATCTTAATTAGCTGGGATAATATACGTGCCTGTGGGATGTGGGTGTTGGTTCGGCGAAATCCTTGAGAATAGGCCTGATATCGCATGGCCCTTCTACCTAACATATATGTTTATTTATAAAGAAGAAAGCCCATATCCAGTGGGGATTATCCAGATTAAGTGACACCTCGGTTTTTATCTGTACACAATGTAGGTTCAAACTGGAAGGTGTTAATCAGCCAAAGGTTCTTAAGAGGGAAGGTTTCACTGTGGAACCGCTGTTCGATTGAAAAATTATAATGGATATTGGACCAGACTTTGGAAAATTATGTGCTATTTTCATAAGGAACTTGGAGGTAAGACAACACATATTCGGGCGATTTTATAACCCCGTTTCTTTGGTCAGTTAAAACTAATAGTATTCTTGGACAGGTCATGGAGAAAAAGTGTTGTATTTGTTGACAGGGAGTTGCGGAAACACACGAAGTTAGAAATTGACTGAACTGAACTGAGATCTGATAACTATAGGTGCAATTTAACTTGTTTGTTCCGCCAACCGTTTGTCACTTCTTCTACCTGTTTGAGTTGTAAAAACAAAATGGTGCAGCAATCCATATAAAACAAGTTAACATTCTCACTATATTAAATTCGTCTTGTGTATTTGGTATGCTTCCAGATAATTTTATTAGTCTTAATCGAACAGTTAATATTTACAATAATATATGTTTATAATAATAATATATTTATAATAATAATGTAGAATAATATTTACAGCTTTATGATTTTTATACACACTTCTAGAATTGAAGGTTATTTGTTACAATAAAAATTTTAATTGCAATTTCGTCAAAATCCATTTCTCAAGTTTATGGGCAAAGAAACTGTAAGCTGATAATAACATTGATTACTTGCATAATATTCACTAACGTAAAATCTTTTGAAGAAAGAACGTAAGAGAACGACTTGTGTTATAAGTTCACAATTCTCTAGTGTGTATAATTAATGTACTCTTGTACGTTTTACATTCAACAATACACGTAATTAACATTTGAATATATAATATCCACTTTCTGTGTTGCGTACGTCGTAGAAATGTCATGTGTTCATTTAATACTGAACAGTTTTAATAGCTGAATAATTTACCAAGCAAATTATGAGTACTTGCTTCTATAATTAAATTTCAAGTACAAATGACATCTTGTGTTCGTTCTCATAATAATAGGAAGTTAAGAGTGCATGTTCAGAACTATGAAATCTGTTTCATCTATAAACATAATAAACAACGCACAATGATTTTGATTAAGTTATAACCGACTTATTGTGAATTTGAGCCAGCACTAGAAAGGCATATTGGTTCAAAAATGGTTTTTTGAGTCTTCAGTACATATTCATGGGACACCTTAATAAAGGTTTACCCACTTTAAAAGATGAGACAGAAATAAGAGTAAAAATTGCTTACAGAAATTGATTTTAACTCATTAATTTCTAGCGCTCCCAGTAAGTTCTGATTTATTCTGTGGAAGGTAATTTTGAACCATTAGGTATAAGAGTTTGCTCAACCTATTCAGTAATTCTTGTTATATTTAAATAAATGTATATAAACAGGAAATATCTGTATTCTCTCAGAAAAGGCCACAAGATACATTTTGTTAATTAATTGTAATAAGTATTGCCCAAAACATATGCTCTCAAATCAAGAAGTATACTATTATCCAAATTTAGTAGGATTATTTAGATTTGTTAAAAGAAACAAAAGATCGTATATTATTTATTTATTATTTGTTTGATTGTCTATTAGTGCTCTTTTCCTTTAAACTTATAGATTATAAACACGCTGTACTGTACAAACCCTTTTCTTATCAAACCCAAATTTAAAATTTTTATATATTTCTATTGTTTTTAGAATGATTGCCATTATAAAACGTCACATCAATTCTCGCAAATATTCATGTAATAAATTAAATTTGAAAGTTTGTTATCTCATGTTACGTATTTAACCATGACTAAAATAAAACCTGGTGGAAGATTGTTTCTACAACAAAAAGATGTACAAGTTGAGATTTAGTATTGTTATTTTGGAATTAAATTCATAAATGACAATAAGTACTACATCCGGCTCTTTACTAATTATTGCCAATTTTTAAATACAAAACAATATCATGTACGAATTTGGGTCAAATCCGAATTGTAGGTCTTTTTGTTTTATACATCACTGTACTTTTTAGTATATATTGTCTTTTTACTACTACTAATATTAGTCCATTTCCCTTTAAACAATTCACTTCATAAAATGAGTTTAAATATTTGTCTAGTGAATGTAAAATTTACAACAGTTAGTAAAATATTAACCTTACGTATCTGCCTTTGCCATTGTGAAGCTAAACCGTAATGGCCCTACACAAATTAGGCACAGTAAAGGTCAACATGACCTGGATATCGGAAACCGACCAACTATACAAAGGCCCTGCATAACCTTAGTCCACAGATCTCTATTCTCTACCCCATACCAATTATCTCTGGTAATATTGTTTTAAAGTTTATTTCATTTCAGGTAACTAATTTTAATAATATTATTAGAGAGTACGATATAATTCAAATGTAAAACTAATGCCATAATTTACAACAAAACTATTCGTTAGGATGTGGTATAATAATGTTTAACAAAACTGGCTCTTCAGTGTAATTTAAAATAAAATTGTAACTATGAATGTTCGAATTAGAAATTGTAAAATTGCTTACATGACATTACTGTAGTATGATATCGATAAAATTCGTAATTTGATAAAACGGTGGAATTGAATGAAAAACAATTTAACTCTTCAATAAAATAGTATTTTCTACTAGAGGGAAGACTTTTGTAACTGCTTAACAGTTTATACATGTCATTTAACTGTTAAAAGGTAGACTACTAACAGGCGAAAATTAAAAAGATGGGTAGACTAGAGATGTGTAATTAATTTGTGAAAAGTTTTAAAAATAGGTTATTCGAAGTTCGAGTCAGACAGACAAACAGACAGAGATGTTTGGTTCTCTCAGAAACATGCCACGAATTTATCGGGAACCACATTTCTTCAAAAGGAAATTAATTGAGGCAACATACATTAAATTGGCAGACCAACCAATCAGTCAACCATCAGTCGAGATTAGGCCGTCACGATTACCATTGGCTAGTCCTTCTGGTCAGTCGTAGGTGGTTAGTAGACGAGTGAAGACGTATTGTGACCTGTAAAAACCTGTATTCCGTAGTTTAGTTAATGATTAGTGTTTTGTATAGTTTTGTATTAAGTGCATGTCTTTAGTGTTAGTGAAGTTGACAAACAACATGTAGGTTGTGATTCCTGACTTAGGCGTGCCACAACGCTTTAGTAAGATTTGTTTATTTTAACCTAGTTTGTAATTATGTATTAGATTAGTTCTTTACCTGAAGAAGAGATCAGATTGCAGATCTCGAAACGTAGTGTTACTGTTTTCTTGTTTCACTGAACTATGGCAAATGTCCGGAAAAATCCTGTTTCCTTCACAATCCTTCCATCGTCAAAAATAACCTTCAAACAAAGAAACGAATTTATAGTTTTTACGTATCGATGGCAATAAATATAGGTAAGGACAGTCCATTTGTACTAGTACAGATACAAGCTTTTTAAACCAATGTTAATTTTTGGAAAACTATAACTTTCAAAGTCCATGAGATGAGAGCTAACTTGCGAGGTTTCGTGATTGAGAAATTGATTCCTCTAAGAAATAAATCGATCGTCAGCTACCATAGTTTTGTTTGAAGCCAAAATGGGAAGGTATCAAAAGGATTACAAACATCAAAGAATAATTTTTCTCATAACATATTTTTCTTAGCTTGACACACATGAATCCAATTGTCAGACATTTAAATAAATTTTAAATTAGCACATTTTACAGACCCTGAAATTGACAACTTGCATTCTCTTCATCTAGTTATGTGTAATTTCATGGATATAAAAATCGAAAAAATATGTTGTAAGAAAAAAATTACAATCATATTTTTAACCCTTTCGATACTCCCCCGTTCCGACCTCCACAAAAACCAGCTGAGATGAAGGTCGATTGTTCTTGAGGGAATGTGCCTCACGATTGAAAAAAAACTCAGTTTAGTATGCCTATTGATTTTAAGTATTGTGTTTCTAAAACGCAAATTCTTACTCGGCCTCAAAACTAATCTGCAAGGCCTCCATTTTTAGTCCACTATTAAGTCAATGGTGGATAATCTGTATTAATTAAACCATCCAACATGAAACTCTTATATTATTTCAAGACGAAACGGCAAAGCGGCCATAAGGATTGAAGTATAAAAGGACGTAAAGCTGTTATAGTACGGTGAAAAGGGCTGATACACTCAGTGTATTAATTTAAACAAACTCTCCAATAATATAAAGTTATTTATTTTTGTGAGGCCTTTCGTACTCATATATATTAAATTAATATATCATTTCCAATAAGACAAGAGCTTCAAGAATGTACTCAGTGTATTGGTTATTATCCTTCCAGATGTGAGGATTGCTAAGTGTGGCGCATAACCTAGCGACATCAGTCGTAAAGATAACTGTCATATTCCGAATTTCTAACACGAAACACGTATAGATATTGAGACTTCCACCAAAGCGCCCAAAAGGATTGAAGTATGAAAGGAAGTATAGCGGTTGTTCATAGCGACATGGACGTCTGAATTAGACAGAGTATTAGTTATTATATTGCATTATCATTTCAGATGTGAGGGTTGCAGAGTATGGCGCATCACTGAGTGACGTCAGTGGTAAAGATAACACTTACATACTAAATTGCTAATACGAAACTCGCGTATAATTTGGAGACTTCAGCACCCAAAAGGGTGGAAGTATAAAAGGACGTATAACGGTTATTGATAGCGATGTTAAGAGGTAATTCAGACGTAGTATTTATTGGTTATTATATTGCATTATCCTTTCAGATATGTAGGATATCTCACGTCTCTCAGCAATAGTAAAGATAACTCTTATGTATCGAATTGCTAAAACGAAACTCGTATATGATTTCGAGACTTGACAACAAAGCATCCAAAAGGATTGAAGTATAGTAGAGCGTATAGTGGTTATTGATAGCGACGTGAAAAGGGCTGAGCCAGACAGAGTATTGGTTATTATATTGCATTATCCTTTCAGATGTGAGGAGTGTAGAGAAAGGCGCACTACCGAGCAACGTCAGTAGTAACGGTAACTTTTCTTTACAGACATTCTTTCGTATAAAATCACAACTAAGTGCATATCATTATTTATTTAGGATAAAAGTATTGAAAGGAAGATTGTAATTTTTTATAAAAATCTTGAAAAATGTTTTACATCATTTTAAATATTAATTTTAAATATCCAGACGACTAATATACGTAAACAGTATTGAGAGTTAAAACTGTAATGTAAGTGTAAAATTATCAGACTAGGCTGTTCCCACTGTATACGAGAGCTGTTTTTACTTTGTCAATAGAGACAGTAACACTGCTTATACTTACATATTTCCTCTTTGACTTACAATCTGTGTCTTCTTCTTTGTTTGGTTCCTCCTTGTCAAATCCTGTGTATGCCACTGTATATGTGACGTTACAATTATGTCTTCGATCCACTAAGGTTTGTCTGTCTGAGACGAAATTGTTTCCTGCAGCGCCGAATGATTCGGTGCTCGCGGACAGAAGTAGAACTATAAGGAGCAATAACACAATCGAGGTAAAAGTTTTGTATATTCTTTTTTTTCTTTATCTGGTTTCGTAATTGGTGGAATTGATACTTATGGCCTCATCCGTTTCTGCTCTAGTGGACAATTATTAGCTCATAATGACCAATTATGCAATTATTCAGCGCTATGGTACAGTTCTTCAATAGTTTGTCAAAAACAGTATTAGTACAGTTTCCCTTTTACATTGCCATTACATTAATTATACTCAATAAATGCAAAGTTGACTGTTATCGCATATACTGAGTCTCGCTTTGTTAATTGGTTTAATCTTATAAATTTTATGAATCACTTGGGAGCATTCAGCTAGAACAAATCACACGTGTATCCGACTAAATTCTGAACTAAAAAATAAACAAGCAGAATGCCACAGTTTCATGAAAATAAAACTTTTCAGTTGGCCATAAATAATAAAAAATTTGGCGGCTTTTGTACTTCCTGGTGCATGTTAAGTTTTGAATTAAAATGTTTGTCTACTTTTTTAAGACATTTCTGTGATATATACTGATTAACTTTTGTGGTAAATCTTAATGTTCGCGTTGTTTCTGCTGATTGGTTAGGTCAGCCAAGTCTACTTTTACTCAATTACAATAATAATTTAAGTTTTGTATCCAAATTTTGTTGTCTATCAATAGTGACATAGGCAATATAATAAAAAATAAAATTTAGATTTTTTTATAATTTATTATGAGCTAGAACTCTGGCCTCCTTCGGATTCGAATTTCTAGTATGTTGTAATCTTTTTCATACAAATGAAGACAAGTCTCTTGACATACGAGATCCTAGAGGACATAGCCAAAATACTTATTAAAATCTGTTGTAAATTTAAGGATATTGATAATATAGAAGAACCCAATAGTGAAATCTTCAACGATTTTATATTAAAGATTTTAATCAACCTATACAAAAATTCCGTTTAATTTTGAACATTAGATCATTCTTTATTAATTTGTGTCTACCCTCATGTAACATCAGTTTCACTTGCATTTGTTTACTATTTTTTGTCAGTTAATTATAATGTTGTGCTATTCATACCTTATTTTCTGGAGAATCATACTTGTCGTGAATATATTTATAACATTTTAACCATACGTAATTCTTTTATTATAGCTGATTTATTCTTTATGTTTTAAGTATAAAAATATTATGTTTTACAGTATATTTTAAAACAAATTGCATATTCTAACACCAGAATACACGTATGGTTTGATATATATATATATATATATATATATATATATATATATATACACGAAGGAAAGTCTAAAAGATATGTGATACTTAAGACGATTACTCGATAAACAAAAGAAGCTACGTAAGCAAAGTTGTTCAGTCTCCCTCAACTGTAACCGCGAAAGGATATAGAGAGCTTTCGTTTGTGATATTGTCTCAGACAGCCTTCCACCGCGTTCACAAGGAAATGTGATTTTACAACTGGAATATGTTCATCAGGCTGTCAAGTAAATCCTTCACGCGAGAAGCATGTTTTATATTCCGGGTGTATTCATTCATGTGCCTCCGTTCAATTTTTATTCGATTAGTTTATTACCTGAAATTGCAGGTTTTACTCTAGACTACCAACAAAAACTATGTACAGTTCCGACACTTCGTGTTTTACTAAACCAATTTCTAACTATTTAAACTTTATTCACTATAATTTTGAATAAAGTGTATCCCAACTTGTATTCAAACAAATTTGATATATATATATATATATATATATATATATATATCAAATTTGTTTGAATACAAGTTGGGATACACTTTATTATATATATATTTATATATATTGCATGACCAGAATATCGTTCAATGTTCCCATAACCAAATATCCTCTCAAACCTATGTAAGTATATTCACCGACATTAATTGCGATACGGGTAGGAGAAGTGGTACTTTACATGTAAAGCGTAAAGCATAAAGTGAGAAAAACTTGTATATTTCTTAACGTAAATTTTTTAAAATAATCCGTGCATAAAAAAAATAGTTTAAAATACTTTGAACCATCTACCTCAAGGTTCGTCCTTCTAGGTATGTATGTATGAGCAGACGACAATCGAGATTTTACAATCTGAAATTCAGTGAAGTCTAGACGATTATTGACATATGCCCATAAAACCGGATGTAAAAGGTGTCGCGTCACTCTTTCGCCTAATGACCATCGATTATCTCAGAAGTGTCTGGGATGCCATATACAAATGAGTTGCCTACGGCATCCTTAACGGCCGGTAGTATATAAATTGCTTTAAAAATGTCTGCACTCTCGTCCTTATGAGCTACGCAATCAATTATTAAGGACTGAGAGGTCCTCCTTAAAATCGTGTCAGAATCGGACTATTCGTATGTGATATAACTCTTGTTAGAAATGACCTTGGAGAATTTTGCACAAAGGGCAGTGTAGTTTTCATTGGAAAAACGCCATATAGATACTCCGTGTCATGTTGGTGACCATATATACATATGTGACTTTATATATTTATTTATGGATGGAGTCAAAAGTCCAAAGGGCAAAAATATTTATCTATCGGATATTGTGATAACGATGCTATAAGGCTCGTTTGATAGCAATGTTGGAGTGTTACGGTTTAGGCGGTCCGCATCCAACATTGAAATTTGTTTTACTGTTTGAAACACGTTTTCCAAAACTTTTTAACGCCTACATTTTTGTGGTTGTTGAAGTCTCTGTTACTTTTCCCCGGGTCTCTGTTAAGATTTTCACCTTTTCTGTAGATATGAAGGTTGTTACTAAAAGTGGTTGTAGGGTTGCTAGTTGTCTTTACAATTCAATAGAAAACAGGCTTCTAATATAATTTTTATTTTTTGAATCGTTTGAGAGTATTTTGTTGATTTCGGTTTTATTATAATTAACTACTGTACACATGCTATATAAAATGTGGCCAAAACTTCTTGCTAAACGTTGAAAGAGCGTATAAAAACGAACCTTAAAGAGGTGATCTTGAAAGAAGAGACGATTGCCAACTCAAAATGTCCAAAACACAAGCCCCTCTATTGTGTGATAAGCCACTGGGAAAAGAACAAAAACAGCATTTTTGGACAAATCAACGTCATAACCATTATTTGTTTGCCACATGTTGAAAAGATAGTTTGACTCATTTAAAATTGATTAGTGTAATTTTAACATTCTAAAAATGCAAATGTACGTGTTACTTTGTAAAGCACTTTTAATTACTTAGTATATGATAAACCCTTAATAATATTATTTAACTCACACTTTTGTGAGAAATAAAACAGAAATGTGTTTATTGTTTGTTGTTAGTGTGTTGTCTCTGTAGACATCAAACCTTTTTATTGTATGTTAATAACCTTTGCTATGAAATTATGATGTACTTTATATTCAGCATTTTTATTCGTTTTCACTCATAGTCCAAAATTCAAACTCATTTTCAAAAATTTTAAATAGATCAGTTTTGTGTGAAAAAGACATCATTTTAATATGCATTTATAATATAAATTTGGATACGCCAAAACGCTTGATTTGGGGTCGTATTTAAATAATGTATGACGACGAATGTTGTTATTAAAAATTTTATAGTCGGACACACTCCTCTTCTGGGGACTTATTTCACAATGTTTAATTTTAAAAAAGTTACTCCTATTTATGTAGATACAATTCTAACATTTTCTTTTTCCACGTGATGGTGATCAAACATTATACCAGGGCATAATTTTTCTAAAGAAAAAAGTCATATTTTTCATTCAGCAATTTTTTTTAAAGAACCAATGCAACCCAAGAACTCTTTTATAGACACTTTGTATCAAAGCATGTCTAAAGGAATTTGTCGAAGTGATATCTGTGTCAACGGTAAGTACTTTGTCGGAGTAGACTTTAGACGCGGATTTTGTACGGTACGTTTTGTACTAGTTAAAATTTTTCTAAATATCTGAAGCCGTATTGTGCCAACTATTTAAAATTTGAGCGTAGTGTCAACGGGTTAGTTGTGTCTATAATTTAAAACATTATTTGGAATTTCTATAGTCTATTTGTAGTGCGATAATGACAAAATAAAAATATTTGGGCTAAAAACAAAACAAGTTTATTGATCAAGCACTATTAACTATTTTACTTGTGTGCTATCGTGACTATGATAACTTGCACGTTTCTACCGTTATAATTATTATTGTAATCAATTGTAAGCCTCGATCATTAGCGTTATCGGTATCGGGTTGGTCGTTACGTTGTTGGGATAGGCCCTGAGTTCCAGCTTGTATACTGTCGTGATCAATCGCAAACTGTCGTTAGCATCATCGTAAAAACTGTAAGTGTTATTTCTACCGTTAGTGTTGTCGTGATTGGTTAAAAGTTTAGTAATAAATTAGTATGAAATAAAATAATTTATTGTAATTTTAATTTAATAGCTTTATTAAAATACTCAAATATACTGAATAGTAATTTTATCCGGCCTTAAGGCAGTTATATTTAGTAAGAAATTGAATTTGTAACAATAAGAACATCGTGTTATCGCTAAGGCAGAAGCAACAACAAAATTTAACCAATTTTTTGTAATACACAATACTACTACAATTACAATAATACCTGACTCTTTCTTTGTCCTGACTAGACAGAACCTTTTCAAATCAGACCTTTACATTCCTATGTAATTACTCCTACACTGACACTATGCAACACGGAACTGAAATTAAAAATCCCCCAACGTATTGTATTAACTATTTCTTTGAGTTTATATGTTAAATCTGTTGTCTTAATGCAATTTAGAAAGCGAGGAATAATTCTAAATACATAACTTAATATTCACTAAAAGAATACATTCATGGAACATTCGGGATATATTTACCACTCCAGGAATACACAAATCACTTGATGGTTGTAGACATTCGTACGAACCGAGACCATTAATCGCCTGGAAATAAATTTATCTCCAATAGATTTTCTCGTGACGTTATCCCCGTTGTGGGAGATTTAGGGCATTCCTCTGGTTAGCCATGAATCAGTCCCTCGGTCCTAGTTGTCGTGACTTTACGTCATATTAGATGGCGGACGGCGAAATTGACTTGACGTCAACGCCATCTATCACTGAATGTTTATGCATTTATCGGATGTTGCTAATTTAGAAATTCTCTGAATATTCTGCAATTTTCCTCTTATTTTATTATTATTATTATTATTTTATTTCACGAATTCCTGGAAGAATTATTACAGTTATTTCTGTGGCCTCTTATTTAAATACATTGTTGCCCGCTAATTAAAGGCACTACTTGAGTTTACTCGATTTTTGTCGAATAAGTTCGTAATATTTTACGAATATTCTTCTTTACGAGTGATCTTCTTTGAACTGATAATTTTAACTCAATGTCATTGAATTCCACGCAAACTTTGTCAATTTAAGAAATAGTAGTAGACACTTTTTAAAATGATTAGGACAATTTCATTATAGGCTTATAAAGAACATACATTTTTCTTTATGACGTAATGGTCTATTCTATGTGTTAGTTGCGTGTTATCGAAAAAGTTTTGAACAAACTTCATGCACATTTTTGATTCTCTGTATATCTGTCAACAGGGCATCTCAAGAATGAAATGAACTTTAGATTTGAAATTTTGCATGCATCTTCAGCGAACCCTGTTAGGGTTCTCGTATACTCGTATATCCTGTTGTCTTTATAAAAGTTATATTTTTTAATATTTGCCTACATTTTCCTTAGTACTTGTTGGTTTTAAATCTTTGGCGATATATTTTAAATTTTATATATAATTTAAGAAGTCTCTTTGTAGGCTATATAATTTAATTTTCTTCGGCACATAAAACGCTCATTTCCTTTTACTAAAAGATTTTTAATTTATACCGGTGTTTTAAAATATCGGAATCGCTTGTAAACTAGATGCGTTGTGAACTTAAACATAGGTATTAAACTATCAGTGCATTATTTTATTTTACGGCTTAATAATTTCTGTAAATTATTACTTTCTGTTTGTTATTATTTTGAGTTTTAATTTTCCATTGGATACTGATTGAAATTAACTAGAAAGCGGTAGAGACAACTAATAAGACATGGTGAATACGAAATTGATATTGAACTATGATTTAAGTTAGCTATGGAGGGAATCTCGTTATTTAATAAATCAGATTATCGGTCATTGACGATTGGAGAGTTAATTGGCCATTTTTAATGGAAAACTCGAAAACGCGTCTCAAAGGCACGACTCAGATACTCGAAGTAGCACGTGACGCTCGACAACTCAGTTTATAGCTGACTCGGGATTTGAGGCACTTTAGGGCCAAATCGGTCGATTGCTATTGAGTACTGCCGTGATTTATATAGGGTCAAAGTACTTTCGAGTCGAGTAACACGGTTACAGAGTGAAGCGCATGAAAAGGTAGGGAAGACCGGACGAATGTCAACGCTGAACTTGTTAATCACATTACAATTTATCTCACATGATCAGTACATTAATTTCACTTTAGAACTTTCCTCCAAGTTCGAATTAGATACTGGGGTAATTCCATATGGTGTGTAATATTATATCAGCAGTAAGGAAATAGTCAAGACCGATACTTATGCTTAACCGAAAAGAATGTTTTGTGTTGCAAAAATACCTAGGTCCAATGTCACAGAGGTACGACAGAATAGACGGTGGAATGTAACAAATGAATATCGCCCATACAGAAGAACGGGCTGTCCTTTATACCTTTTGATTCCAAAATCAATAAAATTCTTCCTTGGGTGAAGGTAAATCGATGTACTAAGTCTCTAGAACATTTTTTTCAATAGTTATCGCAGAAAGATAGACAGACTAACGGAATGATTTTGACCCCAATATCAATAGTTTTTTTCTTAGATCAAGTACCAGACTTTTTTATCAAGTATTATCGCAAAAACGGACGTACCATTACATAATTTTAAGAAAACACTGACGGATCATTCATAACTATCTTACCGTATTGTATAATTAAAATTATATATTTGAATATTTACTTATAATTACATTATATAGTAATCACAGGTGTATAAAAACTGGACATTCCAATTGAGAATATATGCCCTCAAAGTAAAAGTACAGAATATTGTACTGCACATTTTACGGGAGTTTGAAAAATATGTTGTGCCCTGACATATGAACAACCACCATTTTGTAAGAGTGGGATTTGGCAACGTTTCCTAGGTGTTATTCTTAGTTCGTTATAATATGTTCCGACGAAGTGTTGTTAAAATATTACAGTTGCGTTTCTGTACTGCGTAAATCACTGTTCGTTCATGTCTTCAGTGTGTTGATGTATGTATGTGGCAATGTGGCAATACAGTAGTTTCGTTGACCACTGACTGCCTTGCGTGCGTCATACACCAGTAATAGACGTATGGGTTAGCCGCAGATTTATCTATCCATAAAGAATGACGTCACTCTCATGAAGTAGTGGTAGTCGTGGAGAATAGGAATCCCGTAGTCATAGATTTATCGATATTATTTCAACCTCCGAAAATTACAATTCATACTAACATAATGTTAAAACCAATATTTTGCTAGTAACAAATACTGTGTTTGTTGGCGGCAATTGTTGGCACATTTTTTTTAACGTTAAACGTAATTTGATTTCAATGGATTTTCGTGGTTTAAGTTTACTTCTTAGCACTTACCACTAAATAATGTCTTTGAAAACTCAATTTCCAAATAATGAGTGAGTTTTATAATAAAGTCAGTACGCTGTCCATATAGGATCATAACCATTCAAAAACAAGTACCTCTGTAATGTTAGAATACATGTAAGTTTTTCTTCAAGGTTAATTTTTGAGAATGGATGATATTTACTAAGGTAACAATTATCACGATATTTTTTCGATATTTAGGACCATCGATACGGGCATGGTGGTCATATTGATTTTAGCCCTTATGTTTTAGTCATAGAATATTATTTGTGTCTTAATTTAAAATATAATTTATATTCAAACGTATACATTTATTATTTCTATCAGTTAGTCCAGAAAAATATCTAAATTTTTGTATATTTTCGTTTAAATATTTAAAATATAAAGTTTATAAAAATATCTAAAAATCTTTTGGATTCGTATTTATGGTATCCTTACAACTAGACTTCTCCTGTAACTCTATAACCAACAAATAATATACTAAAAGTATTCTAAATTTAAACATTGCTGTTATGTGGTAAAACTCAAGGTTGTTCCAGTAGCTACAAATTCCAGTATACTTATTGTTCCAGTAGCTTATTTCTCTTAAGTACCGGTACTAAGAAAAATAAACCTTTAAAGAACCATGCTTCTGATTCTTTTGTTTTTTTTAACAGTAAAAATAAGTGGTTGCTAGTTCGATCCTACTGCTTGGTTCCACATATACACCTTTGCATAGTAGATGAACAATGTTGAGCAACCCACGTAAAATTTAAATATGTCAAGAAAAATAAATAATTTAGATTTCAACACAGAGTAGATTATAGACAATCAGAAGTTGAAAGAACAATCTTGTTTCTTGACGAAACGAATTTCAAACTGAATTACAATCAAACTACTTCAGTGCACAGAACTGGAGCTAAACTCTAACTACTTCAGTACATTGTTCTAGAGTTTTCGTATCAAGCAATAATTATATTGATAGTATCCTGCATAAGAAAATCACTGTGCAGTAGTTAATGGAAAATAATAATCGATATTAGTTCTAAAGTTTGTTTTACCTGTCCAATATAAGGTCCCTTTTGATTCCAGCACCAAACATTGAGAAATATAATGACACGCCTTCACATAAAGGCTCAGAAAGCCCACAAAGTATTTAAAAGGAATTTCATCTTCTATATTAAGCCGTTTCTTATTTAATATCAGGTGTAATGAGCGCTTGTGTGTTGGCTCAAGGCGTGCCTGACACATGACGCTAGCTTGATAGTCCGTACGTGATAAGATATCATTCAGAAAGCGACAGTCGGGAGGTGTGTTCTCGCGGAATAGTTACTGGCTCCGGTGTAAAACAGGTGTTAAACAGTGACATCACGACGTGGTGACAGGACAGTGTCATCACTTGTGTTGTTCACGGTGCCGTAGTACGGTGCTGGTGACTCGCTTCCACTGTAGTATCGTCAATTGGTTTTGATCAGTGTTTAATGAATTGTGCCACTTGTTGTTGAGTGCTATTTACTGCAGCAGTTTTAGTGATTTGTCAATTGTATCTTTTATGGGTTCTAAACTATCTAGGGTTAACTCCTCGCGTAGGAAAAAGAGAATCAAGTCTTGGAGAGCCAAAGGTTTGCAAAATGCTAAGTTAAAATAGATTTTAATAGCAAGTCTCATTACTAAAGGAATGCCTACTGGAAAGGAAAATAACTAATTCCTCGAGTCTATATTTAGACAAAAATAAGTTGACATTGTACCCCAAACAAACAACGTTAAACCTTGAACACTTTTACGCCCTCATTTTGGTCGTTGAACTTGAATATTTATGGGTCTCCTATTTGATTAATATTTATCCTAATTATTTTGTATAATTTCTAGTCAAATGTGAGCTTCTTTAATGTTTAAAAATGGAATAAAACAGGTTTGAAATTTTATGAAAACCCAAATAACTATAACAAAGACTGAGTACTGAAAACCAGCCTAAAACCTCCTCAAAACGGAAAACCCTACGATTTAATTAAAGAAAGTTTTTAGATTTAGATTAATGTTATTTTTGGTGATTTTTTTATCTGAGGGCTGTTTGAATATTATATTTCGATCGTTAAACATATGTGCAAAACTGTATGAGTTTATTTTAAAGCATGTGTGCGTTACAAATGTAAATTATACAAAAATTGAATACACTTATTTCCTTGAATTGTATTTATGTGATTAATATTTTACGAATATTGTCATAAATCTAATTAAAAATTTGACTTGTTACTAGGCTCAAGCTAGATTGACACTGTATTTAAAATCTAAGGAAATTTAAGGTATAATAATTTTAAAATAAAGTGTCTGTTTTAAAGTACATAGCAAACTAAAGAACTTTGCAATCTTCAACTGTACATTGGCCGATATCACTGTATCACTGTTTTTGATAAAATAACAGGATTTTCGGTACTAGCGTCTCCATTGTACAGAGTGTTTCAGACCACCCGGCCGTAATATCCTGTAGTTTGAACCGTTTGACAAAGAGCGATACAAGATATAACTCGTCGTATAAATCCCATACGAGGAACATCGCAAAACTTTATATCTATCTGTCCTAATTTACAAGTTATTTTTTTAATGACTATATAAAAACTCTTTTTCAAATAACTTGTATACTAGAAAAGATAGAAATGAAGTTAAAATTTAAATTGTATATTTTTTAACTTTTAATTTGATGTGCCACATAACCTTATTTTCATTCAAAAATGTTTGGGTAAGAGGATGCAAAGATTTCTGAATTTTTAAGTTTTTTTCTGCAAAAATAGTCATACGACATACCGTTCGAATAATTAATTGTATTGCAATACAAAACTTAAATACTAAAGTACCATAGTAAAAAGGATAACTCAACATTTTTGTAAAACCTCCTAACCATTTGGATAAGACTAAGATGTTCTTAAGGCAAAATTCTTATACTATTTCTTTCAGTGTTTAAAAGACCTTTAAAATGATGTGCCACATGACATATCTTGCAAATTTAAATCTTCAAGACTCTAATCTGTGACTCTTTTTTCGATCGCACCCTATATTTTAAATGTGACAAATCGATTTTGTGACGTCGTTGTATGAGATTTATTAGGGTTAAAGTGCATCTCTCTATGTCAAACGGTTCAACCACAGGAGATTGTGGGCGGATGGTCAGAATCACCCTGTATATTTGGGACCCAACCAAAATCTCTTTTGACATATTGAGGCATTTTCTATATTTTTATTGGGCAGATACTTTTTCTTTCCAGAATCGCTTCTCATCGGTCAAGATTTTAGCTTTGTCACTTTTGCTTCGCGATTGCTTCACTTTTCCAATTTCGGGCAATCTTGAGTTATGCTTTGTTCTTTGATCTCTACGCTGTTTCTTCTGATCACACAAACGAACTCAAAACCCTAGCTATGTATTCTAGTTGTAATTAAATAAAGTAATAAGTCTGATAAATATTGTTTGATAGTACCCAACAAAGTGGTTTTACTTTATTATTATCATACAATAATAATTCATTCTATTATTATTGTATGATATTCATTGTAACATTATAATAACTTACATGTTGTCTGTCTCTTACCTGAATAATTTCGAGTTTTGTTTATGTTGCATTTCCCCTCTATTAGCGTTTTCCGTAACAGCTATTGTATCATAAAACGTAAACCCTCGTGCAAACAAAGTAGTAATACCACAGCTCGTGTCGCGTAACAGGCTTCGCTCAGGTTTAATGCAACATTTCAAGTCTATATTTAATTGTATTATTGAAAGATGGAACGACAGAAAATTATGAGGATCATAATTTTTTTATCGCTGGGAAACAAAAGAGAAATTGCGTCAGCCTACTGAGCGACAGGCTTCAACTATGCTCAACCAGATTCACTTATTGGATATTCATCATCATAGAATTGAGTCTTGTCTATGTAGAAATGATGAAATTTCACGCAAATTTCAAGTATATAATTGCAATCTTTCTTCAGATATCGTGCCACATATACATTTACATTTTTGTTAACGGATTTTATATTATTGTACTCAGTCTGTTTACAAATTTATTTATTCCAATATTGTCTCGTTCCAATCGTTGTTACCGATAAAACCAATACAAAAATGTTCATTGACGCTCAATGAGATTCCATGGACTGACATTGGACCATCTATGAATTCAGTGTTCCGCATATAGAAATGCAGCTTCATGCACAATTTAATTTGAAATTTTTTTTATATTTATATTTACATAGATCAATTCTTTTTCTATATATCGTGCAGACACATAGCCAGATAAATTGGCAGACAGAAATGAAATTATTCCAGTCCCTCAATTAATAGACTTCGCTAACGCTCAGCCAATTATGTAGGAAAATTTTATTCGTCACGTGTGTTAATTTTGATAGACTACATTACAACTATTATGTATGCTTGTTTTTTATTCAAGTTTATGTATCTTCTGTGCAGTAATTGAGTTTGCATTTGTTTTCCAGGTAAGTACAGCCGGATTACCGTCGCGAGATGAGATAGTGTAAGTAATATAAGTTTCAGTATTATAACACAACTTTACCTCGTCTCCGAGAAGAAAGTATGCCCGACAAACTCGGCGAGCGTAGAGTGGATGAAAGGCCCACAAGGGGGTTGGTTTCACTTTGGAACAGCCATCTTTCATTTTATTGCTGCCTTTGCAACTTTCTTTCACTTGAACTCGACTTCGAGCTCCATTAAGTCAGCTATAACATACCTGTGTTTTTCTCGGTAAATTGTCGCCACACTTATTTGGCGCTATCTTTTCAGACTCTCGAGAGGATTATATTAAAGCTCTAAGTTGTTTAAACTAAAATTATTAGATTAGATAGTGTTATTTGATATGAAACTACACATGTGTTTGGAGGTATATTATATTTTCATTGGACACTATACAATCTTGTTGTATTATAAAATAGATTGGACGAGTTTCTTTTAATTTGAAGATTATTGATATTTAAAATATAAGCATTGATGCAAATGTGTTCAATAAAATTGTCGATAAGCTGTTAGTTAAAATTAATCTTTGAGATGCGATTTGACATTTATTGCCAATTGGTTCTTGTAATTAATATGAAAATTCTAAATTATTCCGAATCCACCCGCATAATTTCAATTTATTGTTAATTTTGTTCGCTTTGGACTACAAACTAATACAATTATTATACGCAATGCGCATAATGAAGGGTAACAACGTTGATCAATTATCATGTTTTGAAAACTTATTAGATGTCAATCAGTAAAACAAAATTATTGTCAATCAATTAACGCAGTCGACACATTCTAGTTATTGGCTGTTTGATTGTAGGTATTTAAATTAAGCTAGATTGTTTAGTAGTCTCGATTCTTTCATGCTGTGTATTTGTCAATAGCGAACATTTTCAAGATTTATAAATGTCCATGCATTCGACTGTGATTATAAAATTTTTAATAATCAATCTAGCCTCTTATATAGTTGTTATTTATTACATTTTGGCTTAATATTAAAAAATGTAACCTTTTACAACTTTTAAAGGAAAGTATTCTTCATCTGATTCCAAAGATTATACAATTAGTTGAAACTAAATTTTATAAATATTAATAAACTCTCTAAAATTTTATTAATGGAATTTTAACCAATTTTAAATATTTAATATAAGGCTGAACGGAGTGGATAATATTTTATCACGGACAAGACAGAGGGCTGTCATAGAACTGGTCTGCGCCACTTGCTTTCTTGAGACTGGCGTAACGAGTGAAGTTGTTTTGGTTTGACTGAGCAATTATAACATTATGAAAAGGACACTCAAATTAGTATATTAGCTCTCAGTGAGAATAAATCCCTAATCCGAGTCGTAGGAACGAAAAGTTGGGATACATTTCGGAGGGCCAGAGAAATAAGTACACAGAGAAGCGTCAAGACAAAATAAATTGATGGAGGAATGACAGCGTTAGTGGAGTACGGATCAATTGCATAATATCGAAGTAATCGCAAATTGGACATCGAGTGTCTTTCGCAATTCTTCGTGAAGAAAACTTGCGATTACAGTATCAACTTCCTCTGAGGCACGTGTTGTGTGGCCTCAGGTGCTGGAAGAGGAGGTAGCGATCACTAGGAATAATGACTACGCATTTGATGGCAGGATATTGGAAGAGAGATAATTGTTGAGCTACTACACGTATGGTATTACAGTATCAACTTCCTCTGAGGCACGTGTTGTGTGGCCTCAGGTGCTGGAAGAGGAGGTAGCGATCACTAGGAATAATGACTACGCATTTGATGGCAGGATATTGGAGACGAGGAGAGATAATTGTTGAGCTACTACACGTATGGTATTACAGTATCAACTTCCTCTGAGGCACGTGTTGTGTGGCCTCAGGTGCTGGAAGAGGAGGTAGCGATCACTAGGAATAATGACTAAGCATTTGATGGCAGGATATTGGAGACGAAGAGAGATAATTGTTGAACTACTACACGTATGGTATTACAGTATCAACTTCCTCTGAGGCACGTGTTGTGTGGCCTCAGGTGCTGGAAGAGGAGGTAGCGATCACTAGGAATAATGACTACGCATTTGATGGCAGGATATTGGAGACGAAGAGAGATAATTGTTGAGCTACTACACGTATGGTATTACAGTATCAACTTCCTCTGAGGCACGTGTTGTGTGGCCTCAGGTGCTGGAAGAGGAGGAGGTAGCGATCACTAGGAATAATGACTAAGCATTTGATGGCAGGATATTGGAGACGAAGAGAGATAATTGTTGAACTACTACACGTATGGTATTACAGTATCAACTTCCTCTGAGGCACGTGTTGTGTGGCCTCAGGTGCTGGAAGAGGAGGTAGCGATCACTAGGAATAATGACTACGCATTTGATGGCAGGATATTGGAGACGAAGAGAGATAATTGTTGAGCTACTACACGTATGGTATTACAGTATCAACTTCCTCTGAGGCACGTGTTGTGTGGCCTCAGGTGCTGGAAGAGGAGGTTAGCGATCACTAGGAATAATGACTAAGCATTTGATGGCAGGATATTGGAGACGAAGAGAGATAATTGTTGAACTACTACACGTATGGTATTACAGTATCAACTTCCTCTGAGGCACGTGTTGTGTGGCCTCAGGTGCTGGAAGAGGAGGTAGCGATCACTAGGAATAATGACTACGCATTTGATGGCAGGATATTGGAGACGAAGAGAGATAATTGTTGAGCTACTACACGTATGGTATTACATTCTGAGTGATAGGGGTCAAGGTCAGAAGTGATAAGTCCATCACTGTTGCAAAATCACTGCACTCATTTCTAATATAAGAATTATAAAGTCTGTAAGTCGCCTCGTACTTGTAGCTGTAATAATGATTTCTAGATTATGTCCAATCTGGATTTTATGATATTGGTTCGAAGTGGAATTCTCCAAATGAGTAAAAGAGCTAAACTTCTTGAATGTGCAAAGATCTTGAGTCCTTCAAAAGAGGTAACGTATGTAAAACCTATTGCATTATCCCTAAGATGGAAATAATTTTAATTCAGTACCTAACAAGGGAAGTGAAACTCTTCCAAGCTAGAGGCAATATATATCAAAATGATTTCAAATCATTATATTCGATAAATATTTTTTGAAAACCATTACTGGAAAAGAATGGCTCCGATTGTTAGTTAAAAAGTGAATGGCACTGCCTGCTTCATGAGTTAACCCCACGATTATACTGCCCGGTCGATTTTCTGTATAGATTATACTTCCCGGAAGACGCACTTTACGTACCAATTAAACTGGAATTGTCCTTTTTACATTTTGATATTTTTAATACAAAGCATAACTTAAAACATACCAGGTTTAAAAGTTTATGTTGTTCATATATCATTGCTAAATTTGTGACTAAACCACACAAAACAGTTTCTGATTAAAGATTATTTACATTAACATAACCAAACTGATTTAAATGCATCAAGCTAATTTGAGAAGTGGAAATCAAATATTAAGTGAGCTTTTGGCTCCACTCATGGATATTACTGTAATTAACTAAGACATAACATACACGTCTTGTCAATGAACATATCAAGTGAAACATCACTCCGACAGTCTCACCCCTCCCCCTATGGCATGTTCATCACATATTTCAACGGTACAACTTTATTATATCGTTATTTTTCTTTGCACTTGTTAATGCTGAGTTCGTGTTTTTTTTTATTTTTGACATGCATTTTTTCGTTATTTTACCTATGGTATATTCATCACCATGAGTTGAACTCTTTAGTTCTTGCATTCTTAAATATGTTTAAGAATTAACAACTGAAAAAGAAGGAAGATACCACCCCTCGAAACGTTGTGTTTTTTCATGTACCACTTAACGAAAACCAAATGCCGTAATCTATCATCACTTCCAGTCAAATTATACATTGTCAATACGCCTTCAAGCTTCCCTTATCCATAATGATACTGTGCTTCGCCGTTCTGTAGCCATCCGGTGTTGTCTTGGTATTGCCCGTCAAACCGCAAACAATTCCAGTGTTTTCCGGCTACAACCTGGTCTAGAGCGTGGGTTGGCAGCACTGACAGGGCTATCTGTCACTTATTGGAGGGAATTAATCGCCTGTCACAAGCCCAGTCACGATATTGTCGTCTGCCTCTGATCTATTGACCCGCTTATTGAGGAGTCGCCGGTCATTCAAATACCAAAGCAATTAAAACGAAATTCCTTTCTCAGATATCTGACGCGCTTCTTTAAATACTCGTGTTCCATTAAAAATTTAATTTTACTTATATAGTTTTTCATAGCGGGAGTCGCCTTGAATATTGCTTAGTACTACTATTAAACTTCCTTTTATATAAAGAAGTGGGGATGGATGTGTCAACTTTAATTTTAAGAAAGAAATTTCTTTTAAATTTATTATATTTTTAATGTGATGGAGAAATGTGTATGTAAAATTGAAGTGTGTACAAGATTTTAATATACAGCAATACCTTGTAACTTCTTCGGCATCTTCAAAATAATTTATTTGTGAATAATTTCTTAATGGTTACTACATTATATATTGAATATTAATTAAATATAGTACGCGTATATGTTATACACATTGTTTTCCTACATTATGAAATCAGAGCAATTTTGCCTTTGAGCGAAAATGCTATTTCCAAAAAGGTGGGATTTTTAGAAAATTCCAACTGATGCCATTATATATATATATATATATATATATATATACGATTGTTTGCAAAATATTCTTTGATTTTGTATGTAGCCACGTTATTATTCAGTTTTGCCAGCTTTAGCCGTTCTTCACGCCAAAACTATATATGTCAAGAAACAAATGTTTTTTTTTTCATAGAATTTTATGTTTAAAAAACTTCATAAGAGACTGCAAAGAAGAACTCGTTTGTTTTTAATAAACGTTGTTTTCGTTAAACCATATCTAAAGGTTCTTATCTCTTTCATCAACAGTCTCTTTAGAAGAAGAATTTGTTTAAGCTATCAGGAGTTTTTCGACTATATGCTTTAAAAATAATTAAATAGGAAAAATAATACATTAGACATGAGATAATACAAGAGATAACAAGCCTGTGATAAGGAAATGGCTCCTGTATTGATCAAATTAGGTTATCTTCAATCAAACTCACTTCATCTAACCCTTATAAGCGGATATGTATTACTACTGCGCTGTCTACTGAATAAAGATTGATCTCCACTGTAAGGCCAAAATATCTCAATATTTTAATTGAATTATTCATATTTCGACGAGGTCCAAGCCAGGTGGGGAACAGGTTATAGTCATCATGATGGTTTGTTTTTTTTTTTTTTTCATTATTATTTAAATAAAATTATTATTTTAACAAAATAATATTTGAATACAGGAAGTCAAAAGATAGTCAACATTTTGCATATAATAAAATATTGTTCTAATTACATAATAACAATATTGATATTATAACTTAGTATTAAATTTAAAAAAATAATAATATAGAGTTTTAACGTTAATTTACATCTGAACGAGATTTAAATCATTCAAAGTTTGCTGTTCGTTTAATCATATAGTTTGCTTTTTTAAGCACAATATCATAAAAGTGTAGTTTTGAGCATTTCTGACTGGCAAATATGCTTTTGTTCAAGTCTCGGCAGAACTAGTATATAGTTTATGGTATTGCTTATCGGATATTCCATACATGTGTACATGCTGATTGTAAGGGATTACAAGTTGGATAAGGAAGCGATCCTGTCAAAACCTAAAGTTGCGACCATATTTGTAACAATGTTTTTACCGGCTCTAGACGAAAAATAAAAACTGCTTAGATGTAGTAATCCAAAGTAGTTTTTTCCATAATAACTTACTTCACACAACTTTGAACGTTTTCTAAATAATGGCAGTTTTACCCAACGTTCTTCTTCTACGTGTGTGAAATATGTGGGATGCTGTTTTATTATAAGCTATAAAAATATTACTGAAATATATAATTGTAATTATTTTATGATATGGATGTCATTTACATTATATAAACTTTACGTTTATAACATGTTTAAAAATAAAATGTTTTAACGAAAATAGTGTTTATAATTCGTAAACATAAATGTAATATTTTAAATTAACATTTAAAGCTGTAATTTATACATATTTTAATTCTGAGATGAACATACCCGATGTATCTAACATTATATAAAATTAATTTTATATAATTAAGTAAGATTGATGGAAACTTTTAACAATTATCATGCAAATAAACGTAAAGGTATATAAACAGTTTTTAACTTAAAAACCTTTTACATACAGTAGAAGACTATTTTCCAACTTCAATCTACTAAATTGAATCTGGGAAGTATTTAGATTATTATGTTGTCTTAAAATGTTGCACTGTACTGTAGTTATCGATTGGATTATTTATAACTTTTAGTTTATTAACTTTGCTATGCATGCATAAAATGAACATCCTAAAGAGTTAGACCTCTATAAGATGTTATCAGGCCGTCTCCAGCATTCTGAAAATCTGAACATGAATCGATTATAATTTTTTTATAGCAATGATTTATGTATCTATGAGAGGGGTTGTTGTATTCCAACTAGATCGTTTCTAAGAACCAAACAGGCATCAATCTTTCAATCGAATTGTTTAAATTACATCTGAAAAGACATTTAATTGCATTAGTAAACAAACTCCAGAACAATATAAGTAATGAACTACATTTCGGAAGGCAGTTTGGTAATAAATTATACTATGATAATTTTATTGTTCAAAATATACTCCATTTCAAGATAAAACACGTGCATCAGCATTTTATTTACTGTTTGTGAATTTTACAAGAAGATAAATTGTTAGAAGAAGACGAAAAGATCTCTAGGAGGTAAATCAGGAGGAACATAGGAACGGTGAGGTGCGGGGGGGAGGGATGTCTACGTTAATTTAGTTGCCCCACAGAGGGTGATTGTCCTGTGTTGACCTTTCGTTGTGAGGGTAGTGATACAGGGGTAGGAGGCATTGTCTTACATAAACAACAGGACTGTAGTAATAATTTAGATATGGAATTCGTTGAAGGAACAACGCTCCCTTATAAATGTGTACATTATCACTCCACTTACGTTCACATTAGCTGTTATTCGTTTTATTTATTACTTATTATTGGTAAAAAGTACTTGTAATAAACAGAAATATGCCGTTTTGGATGAACTTTGAAAAAATAATAAAATATTATAAATTAGGAAAAGTTGTAAATTAAGTTACATTACACCATCTCAAATAGAATTAATATTATTCTACGTCCCCAATACAATATACATTAATGTACATCAACTTTATTATTTTCAATACTTTAAGAGTTCTAATTTGTAGGGGTTAACTTTTAACTTCCACAAAAAATAATACCAGTTTAGGAAACAAAACATTCTGTAATAGAATTTCGAACTGATATTTTGGAATTTTATAGTTTTTTTCAATTTTTAAATATACAGAATTGATCAATTTTTAAATACTTTACACAGAATTGAATGTGTTAAGAACTCTGCTAGTGTATTATATGTGTAAAGAATATTTTTAATTATGATAGTTTTTGCACTTGGTTCAAATGCATTTGCAGTTCCATTCTAACAGTTGGGAGAAATACTTTGTTATATAATTAACAATTCCTCATATACATAAGTCCTATAACGAGTGATTGATTATTTCAGATAAAGGTACATGACATCTCCTTATGAGACAAACTGTGTAAATATTATCTCTCTCAACACTGCAGTGTGTGGTTTGCAGGATCTAGCGACTGTCTGGATGCAAAATTCTCATTTCTTTCCTGCTAATGTTGAGATTAGCTCCAGTTACCTTCCTCCTGGTGCAGCGTCTGAAATCAGACGCTGCTCAAGACATGACTTCTGCAATCTGGAGTCAATTCGTCTGTAGAGATCCAAAGAAGAGTCAGCGAAGAAAAGACTCAATATTAACAATATAAGAGTTTAAAGGTTTCCAGATTCCAGACGCTGCACTAAGAGGAAGAAGCTAAACTCAACATTCACATAAATTCAACTCTTCCCACCATAGCTACCTCATTTCCTGTTTTGTTCCGCATTTCCTTACATAAAACGTGTTCTGCTATCATACTAAGGTTTACATACTTGGGGATACTTCTTCTTTATTGTCTATAAAGTCACGTTTTGATTTCATCTACATATAAAACATTTTAATAATCCGTGAGCAAATTCATATAATCTTTACAAAATAGTGCTTTTTTAGTCGATCTGCCTGAAATTGTGCAGCCCACCTGTTTATCAGTCAATTTATCTGTATCTTTTTTGCCTGTTATCTCCCTCTGAAATAAATATAAATATAAAAGCAATAAATACCCTTGTTTGGCCAATATGGAATATCCAACTGTATGTAACTTGTAAAGAAAATAAGAAACAAAAACGTCAGATCAACAAATAAACAATTTTTACTACTAAGTACTGAATGAGCCATTGAAGCTCCTCTCGTTAACGTTTGGATATAGGAGATTGTTTAGATTTCAGTAGCGTTCCTCTAAACTGTTAAACACTGTTTTCAAAATATACTCAACAACACACACACACACATGTGTGTGTGTGTGTGTTTATATCTTTATATATATATATATATATATATATATATATATATATATATATATATATTAAACTCTCTAAAATTTAATTAATGGAATTTTAGTGAGTACTACTTTGTTACGGACAAGACTGAGGGCTGTTATAGAACTGGTCTGCGCCACTTGCTTACTTGAGACTGGCGTAACGAGTGAAGTTGTTTTGGTTTGACTGAACAATGATAACATTAAGAAAAGGACTCTCAAATTAGTATATCAGCTCACAGTGATATATATATATATATATATATATATATATATATATATATATATATATATTTCTTGTGTTCGTGTATATGTGACTGAACTCCTCCTAAACGACTGGACCGATTTTGATGAAATGTTTTGTGTGTGTTGAAGGGAATTCGAGAATGGTTTAGATTTACAACTCTGTGTCCAATTTAAATTGTTTATTTAGTAAAATTTTATATTTATAATTTGTTGTTGATTTTGGAATGTTTTACCTTCGTTCCGGCAGACTGCGCTACGACACGTAATACAAAGTGAACTGATACTTAACAGCTGTTAACACTTTCAGCTGAAGTTCATCAAAGAGGCAGAAACATTTTATAGATAGATTTAAAACTTAGAAAATTATTATTGTAAAGTGCTTGATCAGTAGTGTAATGCAGATTTCATAGAAGAAGTTATTGCCTAATTTTAAATTTTGATTGCACCAATGACCAATAAACCATCTAATGCGTTTGATACTATTAAACGCTGTTATGAAAACCACCTCATTGTACAAAGCCGTGAATGTTTGCATATAAGGTAATCGAATTTGGTTAGATAGAAGGTAAATGAAAACAGCCGAATGAAGACGCTTTATAATCGAAATTGGTTTTCGTTTTATAAAGATACATTTTCTTGATCTGAACACAAGGCAAACTCCACAATAATACTTGAAATATCTTAGACAGAAAATTAATTTTAACAGACCGAATTTGATTCTTTATAACCTAATTAGTTTATCGAGATTCATCCATATAAGTTAAATTAATTGTACTGAATAACTTATCAACATCTAGCAAAACCAAGAAAGATAGAGGCAGGGAATATGGTAGGCCTACACACTTTCATAATGCGCCCAAGAGGCTCACGAAGGAACGACTATCAATTATCTCAGGAATGTTTAGAATGTGATATATATGTGTGTGTGTGTGTGTGTGTGTGTGTGTGTGTGTGTGTGTGTGTGTGTGTGTGTGTGTGTGTGTGTGTGTGTGTGTGTGTGTGTGTGTGTCCGCGCTAATATATGTTCTATTTTTATTAGTCACATTTCAAGCACTGTTGATCCGAATAAACTTTAATGTTAAGCTACTCAAAAGAACATTAACAAAGAAAAGGAATACTCTTTCCATTTGAAAATGGATTCATTTGAGTTTTCAATATCATATATTTCAAAAACTGTTAGTCCTACAACAAGTTCGCTAGAATGATTTTTGTTGTAACTTAAATGACAAATACAATGGTATCCGAATCATATTTGTTTTTAAATGAAAGAGTTATTTAGCACTCGGCTTCTAGAGTATAATAAATTATATACAGAGGAGAAACAACGCCAGTTGCTTCAAACGTTTGTAATACATTGAAATGAAATTCTTCTCCAAATAATCACTTTGTCACGTAATTTTGCGCTGAAATATAATATACTGCTATACTGTATTTCAACTATTCCATAATGGGTATTATTAAATATAAAAGTGTTGAGAGGTGTGAAACATTTTTATTTATTTATTCATTTATTGTCTATGATTTCCCAACGTACAGTTTTCATTAGGCAATAATTAAAACTAATAGTATAAACAGCAGGCAAGAATAACTAATAAATTTAGGCCTATATAGTTATCACGTGACGTAGAAGCTCATGTGATGAGGTTACTTTGTGGACTTGGTTTGTTAAACTTTCGTTACGTTCTGTCGGATCTTTCACTACTCTGTTGTGTCCGATTATTGGTTCAATAAATAAGTTATATTTAAAATCGAATATGTTTTGAAGAAGGGGTGTTTTTTATTTGTCTATCATTTATCATGCACATGTTATGCGCTCTCTACGTGGTCAAATCTTAATGTCAAGAGTTTATGAACCAAAATGTGTGACCTGTAAAAATAAAACATTAACAATAATTCTTTAACGGTTTGTGATAATTTTGAAATAAATATGTTACATCTTTTGTAAAACGTTAGTATTTTATTTCACAATGTACCGGAACTTTTGTGCTGGAAGATTGTGCCCAAATGACAGAACAGTGTTCAACTAGTACTGTTTGCCACTGAGGGAAATTTTTTCCTAGATTATGCGTTGTTTTAAAACTCACTTATCCCAGCTTGATGGGAATTTAGTGCTTCCGAATTAAACACTATATATATTTGCAATCATACTTCTAGCTTTGTATGGTCTCTTGATTGTGCTATAAAAATGTGTTGTATGTAAAATAGCATATAACAAATGCGACATAAATGTCAGTTCTGAGCCGCATCCGTGAGATCACAAATCCCAGATTGTAAATATCAAGTAATAAAGATAGCGGAGCACATTTCGGGCAAGGAAATGTGGAGCAGAACAAAATACGAGGGTCTGGAAGTTAGCTTGTGCCCGGGTCCTCTGTACATCGCGCTCGATACATTTCAGGTGTTTTATTATTTACTCTGTACAAAGATCGATGATACTTCAAATAACTGTATGATAAATTTATTCATTGCATAAGTGATTATTGCTATTAATTCATCTAAATAGGCCGCATATACTGCAGTTTTATTGTTAACGTTTTGCGGGATGAACCAAAATATATGTGTAATATTTACTGATTGGTGTAAATGGTACATTATGCACATCTTAAGAACCATATTACCGTGGTACAATAGTTTTCGGTTTGCATAATGTTTCCTGAGGAAAATTTGTATCCATATAGTTTTTAAAAGGCAAGAACAAAAGCAGTTTTTTTGTACTATTCCACAACGAATGATAGAAATTTTAAACATAATTTTTGGACATCGCATATTCATGGCCAAACAATAGTTTACGGATAATATAATTAACTTTTTTAGTATACAGATAAAACATTACGGGAAGTTTTGACGTGTATTTTATTTATAGAAGATTTAGTTTTCTTACCAATCTGTTTAATATGTAAGTTTGTTTAATACGTTTAATTAAAAATATCAATGTTCTGTAGTCTTAAACGAATAAAAAACATATCAATCTCTGAAGCTATAAGTCAAGTATATATTGTAAAACATTAACATTTTAAATTAACTCGTTTTTATTTGAGCCGGATTACAAAATGTCTTGTTTTTTTTTATTTAAATGCCCATAATAAATTCCTCAAGAAGCTATTAAAAATTATATTGTTTCTGTCTTCAGGGAACTTATCTTAAGAACTATGAATAAAAGAAAACAATATTTTCCCAACCTAAAACCGGTTTCTCAGCCTTAATACCGACAAGGATAGAGGTGAGCTATTTAAAGTACTTCCCATTTTTTCAAACGTCTTTTAAACTATTTCCTTCTTTATAGTTAAGGATATCTATTATAAATCTAAACCAGATAACTTTCTTTTTAGCGCTGTTGAACTTTTCGTAGACAATATCTTAAGATATGTAAAACATTAAAAATCAATGCGGTTTGCCTTTGAGATCATTGAAAGCCTTCTCGGGACATTGTTCAACAAAACAGGAGCTCTAAAACACACTATAAACACTTTAAAAATAAAACGTATTTTGTAATACAGTGTTACTGATTGAATAAATTTGCCCACCTCTTCCTCAGTACGGATAATTGATGGTTGTTTTTTTTTCAATAAACGAAGTCTTTTTATCGATTAGACAAATTTCAGAAGTATAAATATATGAGATAGCTTACAAACCTAAAAACCTAATACGTTTACTGTATATGTACTAGCTCTCAGTACAAGTACATTACTCCTTACATACATAAGGAAGGAATACATGATTCCTTTGTGTGAAAGCTTAATTAAGATACCATTATGTTAATAGTCCTAAAAATTGGAAAACCGTATTCTTGACTAATTGTGACAATAGTGGAGCTTCTGTAAGTTTCGAGTACACTGATTATGACAATTCTTGCCCTTCTATTAATGCCTTCTATATTAGAATGGATGCAGTCTAACTAACCACAATGCAGTCTAATGGGTGCACAATGCAACCATAGATTTTAAGTACATGAACTATGGTTATTACGACGAAGACTTGAGTTGAGGAAGAGAAATCACAGAACGTCGACCGGCACGTGCGCGAGCGCTTGTTCAACATCTCCAATATAAAGCTCTCGAGGGCTACAAACTCAATTAGTCCAGTTACCCGACATCCCGACTTCCAAGTCATAATGGCTTTGTACGAAACAGGTGTTTTAAATCCACCTCAAGGGTTTTCAGCTTGTTTAGTTTGTCTTGCAACCCCAAGCAGCCTACTTTTGGAAACAAAACTTGTCTGCCCGGACGGTTAAGTTTGAAAAAAAGTAAATGGCTGAGCTTTAACGAAGCCTATCACTGTTGGTGATGTAAAAAACTTCATTTCTGCCTGACTGTCTGTCTAACTGTCTGTTTGTCCCTTGTCTGTCCGGACGATATCTCAAAAATAACCTTACCTGTAGATTTGAAATTTTCCATGTAGCTTGATTTAATATGAGAAACACTGAGTTCGATGACGGTGCACGTCACTCCATGGGATTTGGCTGAGCGTTAGCGAATGTATCAAAAACACACGTTTACACACACACACACACATGTTTACATTGGTTTTATGGGTAACCGTAATGGAATCGAGAAATAGCTGTATAGATAAACTTGTAAACAAACTTTTTACAACAATCATGTAGTGTTTTATCAAATGCCACTTTTATTCATAAAATTAGGAAAACATATAAAATAGATTTTGGGTCAATGTTAATATTTGACCAGTACAATCTTAAGCTGTAGGACCCTCGCTAGCGTACTGGAACTTTTATTTTAACACTGCTCTGTAACCAAACTTACTGAACAAAAATGTAAGTGTATCATGTTGCAAGATATCTTGAGAACAATTTTACACGCACACATTAAATTGTGCATGAAAGTTCATTTCTTTATAGACAAGAATAAGTTCAATAATGGTGAGTCTTCAACCATGGAATTAAGCTAAACTTTGTTGATGTCTAACACAATTTCTCATTTGTCATCGGAAATGTGAAGACCATAAACCTTATTTTAATCTCGGGGTATTTTACCCGGCCCTTCAATGCCGCTCTATGTGGTAGTTTATCCACGTTTTATTATGTGTTTTAACTAAAATATGTGGAGACATTAAAATTGTATAATCTTTAAAACTTAATGAATATTTTATATCCACATATTATTGTAATGTTTAACATTTATCAGAAACTTTAATAATTTTAAGGTAGGTTGTAACGCCTACGCTCTAGAACCATAATTTATAATTTCCATTTGTCGCAAATTGTACCCCTTAAGTGAAATTCTAAAATTCATACAACAAGGATTGCTATTTTGTTCCGTAAAACTTCGAATAAATGTTTCTATTATGCAATTCATTTCTATTGCAATAAAAATATACGTAAATGTTTAGCTAAAAACACTGGGCTGTCCTCTTTAAATAATGTTAGTACTATTTATGTCATTAATTATCATACTTTGTTTCCTAAAATGTTGTTCTTTAATGAAATAAAGTTGTAATGTCTGCTGCTACTAAGCTGTACTGTCGACTATATTGTTAGTGTTATACACTTTTAACGCCCTTGGTTTCCACTCTTAAATTTTTTTAAAGGACTAACGATTAAAATAACTTTTGAGTTTTTTCGATATTTTTTAGTTATTCACAAATAAGGTGTTTAGGTACACAACATTGTTTAAAAATTAAAAAAATTGGAACGTAAAAATACTAAAAATGCTAAGAAGCCTATTAATGACATCTTAAATTGAGACACCTTGCTATAATTTTTTATGACCAAACATAATATCATAAAAGTGTTTGAGATTTTAAATTGTTCTTATGGTGTATAACTCAAGATCGTTACACTAAAGCCGGCTTTTAATAATGTCATCGTAGTTTAGGCATTGAACTAAAGACATCAATTTAAATTGCGTGATCTCCTCTGAAACTTTTTTAATGTTACTAAATATTTGCTTTCCGTATATTTGAGAACCTCCATGTAATATATTTTTAAGAGGAGACATTGTAAAAGAAGATACTAAACCTTTTATTTGTTTCAATAAAAATGTGTTAATTTTGAAAATGGCAATAAATGTTATAAAAATTACATAATTTCTCTGGACGTAATTCGTGCAAATCACACTGAAATGTAATTCTCACAATTACACCCTTTTCCACCCCTAATCATTCATTTAGAAGTAATAAATATATGAGAAAATGTTTTTCCAAGTTGATAACCACTCACATGTTTGAGACCTACTTTATCTATGTTGTGATAATGTGATGAACGGATTAAACTCACTTTGTTTGGCTTAAAAGCTGTGCTGAAACGTTAAGTTCTAGACACTCGCTGAATCCAGGAACCCTCATATCCGTGACTCCATCACATTTCCTTGCCAGAATGTGTTCTGTCGACCACCGGAATGTCTGCTTGTCGGTAGTTCACTTCCAGATCATCTCTTTCTCATATTCGTCTTTACTTGTGTTTACTTTCGACCTTCGTTCGTATTAATCAATAAATGGTTCAAATTTCTATTTTCAGTGTTCAACAAAATCGAAAGTTAAAATAAAATAAGCCCAAAATTTTGAGTTACCAAAGTTATTAATTATATACTTTATTACACATTTCAATTATTGTGAAATGATATAATATAATAAATATAACATCATTTTGTTTGATTTATTATTTTTTTTAAATAATAAATCAAACTAAAAAAAAATAAAATTATATTTTTATATAATTAGATCGATGTCATAGAAATCTGCATATTGCAATCGCCTTCATAACCGAATTTCCGTGAGCTTTTTGAATTTTACCGATCATGAAAATATACGGCAGTTATTAAAATATCTAGACTAATATCTAAACTCTGTACATAGGTAGTTTTTGCATATAGCTGAGATGAGTTCGTTAGTCTGTCTTGACTAATAAAATGTTTCAAGATGGTGCCATTCGCATTTGAGCTAATATTAAATCAATCACTTCCCGATAGATACCCAAAAGAACGGGTTTTTAAAATATATTATGTAATTAAAATCCGTTTTTATTCTTTAAATGTTTCAATATTAGGGTACCATATGGCGGCCATTCAAAGTTTGGAAAAGGAATAGTTATATATCAATTATGCATTATAATCATTCTCACATGTGTGCAAATTTTTATCTCGGGAATGTTTTTAACATAAATCAAAATTTATATGGTCATAAAATTGTCAAGCAGTTTCAAGCAACTTACTTATTTTTCGATAACCTCCAAATTTTCACTATCGTGGCCGTTTAAAGTCATAGAAGTGTATAATTTAACCCTTATGCGTGAATATAATTACAAACGTAATTTTTGATCTATTGAAACTAAATCGATCCACAATTTTGCAAGTAAAATGTGTATCCTTGTAACAATGTTTTTTTCATGTAAAATTTCAGTGTTACGATTATATTAACATGCCAACATTGTGAGTTATTGTCCCATCAGTGCTGTGCAAATTAAACATCTAATCTATTAATGCATCTTCAGTTTGACATTTAGGGATGACAGCCTCATGTGAAATATACCTTTCTTCCAACTGAGCCGGAAGGGTCATTTAAAGGTTGGTTTTGTTCCACAGAGATTTACAAAGAGCATAACAAGTAAGAAAACAGAATGAAAAGTTTAAATACTTAGTGTTCTCACATTTATTTTGAATTAATTTTTAAGAAATCTTAAATATTACTATGAAAAGTAAAAAATCTTATGTTTGCATAAGTATAAGTTGTTTTTTACTCAAGGTTAATCAGGGAAACCTGCTCAAACGAACAAACCATTCCTTGCCTAAATCTGGTTTACCAGTGGATGAACTGATCGAATATTGCTTAAAAGAAGGTTAGTGTCAAATTTAAAGAGATTTACGTACACACTAGTATATAAGTGGCACATAAGTACATTTTATGAAGAGTTGAGACTACATAGGTCATAAATCACGCATAAAATTCGTTAAATAATAAATTTTATTTATAGTACTGTAGATTAATTTTTAACGTCGAGCTCTTGAGGATATCGTCTGGTGTGTCATAATTTGTAGATCTCTATTCTAAATTTATAATAGAGGCAAATGACAGGCTCCGGGCTTTCGAAGCCCTGCCATCTGAGGTCGGGGCCAAACTTATCAACAAGTTGCCTCTTGACCTACAGGCTGAAAATGGGCAACCACTGTTTAAGAGGAAGCTAAGGAACCTATTGGTGCAAGGGGCCTTTTACTCCGTCGGGGAGTTCGTGGACCGGGGAGGTTAGTTGGTACAACCGTTGAGTGGGGGGTGCCAGGCTTTAGGCCTACATGATAAGCCATAATGTTCTCTCTATTTAAGTTTTGTTTTATTTGAGAATTAAAATTTTAAGTGCTTTCTTTTATTTGTTTAGTTTTACATATAACTTTGTAAACATTACAATATTATTTTATTTAAATATCTACATGACTTGCCGCGTGCCATGCAATGTTGTAAAAATTGTTATTACGGCAATAAAGAAATTTATTTATTATTTATTTATTTATATATTTTAGTCCGTGTAGTAACAAATGTCTTATAAAAATAGTTTTATGATTTAGAATCAATTATAGTCTTTTTAGTAATAGCACTTACAATGTAATAATATGATGAAGCCGTATGATTATTTTCAAACTGAAGTAGGCATGTATCAAACAGATATTATAACTGTGTGTATGATAAGAAGGTTTGAGGGTATACAAAATTGCCACTCGCTATTTTTCTAGGTTTGTGCGTGTAGATCAGATGAATTGTATTTCTGTCGCTACAGTCGAGTATGCCTACTTGCCCCGATCAAGGTAGAATAGTTCAGTTTATCTTGTTCCCGTGATCTAGAATATATATGTTACCCTATTATCTAAAGGTAATTCAAAATAAGTTCTATTTTTAATTCGTTGCGTTATGAACAGTAGAAATGAAATAAAATAAGCTTGCGTGTATTCCACATAAGACAGATGAGTGTTCTTAGATACTGAAATTGCTTGATTGGGTACATAATTTGTACACAATGACTTTATAATGCTTCCATTAATTCTGTAAAGGATTCAAATTTTCCGTCCAAGCCCGGATAAATGAGAGAAAATTACACCACCATCTTCATTTGTCCCAAAAACAAATATTTGTCACTTACAAATAAAAACAATGTAGCTTGCGATTTTAATTAAAAAATATTATTTGTTACGGTTTTTAAAATAAAACCATTTTGTTTCTTGACATGAATTTAAGATTTCAGATTTAATTTAATTTCCATTTGCGAGGAACAGAGAGCTTTATGTATCCTGCCCACGAGTCAAACACTGACAGCAAATATTGGATTTACCGCTGCCCTCTTGGATTCGCCTCCAAATGGATTAGTTGGATAAATTTACTCAGCATCAAGCGTCCGTTCGAACAGTTTTCCACAAGAATCGTGATTGGAATATATTTACCGAAAAGATCAGTTACACGCCTACATCAATGTTTACCGTATTTTATTCTATGCCCGAAAATAATTTATGAATAAACTAAATGCTAAAATTTTATTTAGACCATTATAGTTACTCAAGACTTCTATCCCTAAGGATAATCATTATATTACTTTTGAATTCAGAAAAGATTTTGTTAATTTATTAATTTATTTTCCGTACGATTATTTAAAACGGCGAACGTCAACATGGGAAAGTATGAAATGAATGGAGAATACAATGAGTGAGTTTCCCCTGCGTTCCCCTGTGTAGTCTTCTCATTATCTGAGATCTACTGATCATCTATCAACAATGAAATGAAGGCACTTATATTTGAATGAACGATAAACCACTTAGATACAGGAATAGTGTTAGGAACAGTTATACTGGCTGATTTTTGTTCTTTTTCTTTTTAGGAGGTTTCTGTCCTCGGCAATCGCGTTTTAATACTTGGGGCTGTAGTGAAACGGCCGTACGTGTTATCCCATTAGAACCATCTTAAACTTCAAACACTTTAACACCCTTTTTTGGAACAGGATTGTGGAACAGGCCCTCATTTAAAGATGTTATTAATATGCATCAAAATGCCTTTTAGATTTTATTGTAAAGTGAATACCTTTTAAATACTTAAAGGATGAAGTAAATAGTGATAGTCGTTCTGAGTAATCATTAAAAATATTCAAAAACTACGAATGAATTTTGTATTAGTTATATCTTTAAAATGGAGCATTTGCCATGATTATTCGACTAAAATACGTTCGTAACAGTATTTAATATTGTTATTAAGGGGCTAAATTTATTATGTCCGTTAGTAAAAACGACTAAAAAAGATTAAATTATGTTTAAAGGAAAACTGTCATAGTTTGTATTGACCATCTCGGAAATCAAAGCCTTAATCTCTGTTTGAGATCCGCAGCCTTAAGGGGATACTGTCAAACCCCATTTGTAAATGTAATTGATACTCTCGGGAATAAAACCCTTGACCTCTTAGTTTGAGATCCGCAGCCTTAAGGGGATACTGTCAAACCCCATTTGTAAATGTAATTGATACTCTCGGGAATCAAACCCTTGACCTCTTAGTTTGAGATCCGCAGCCTTAAGGGGATACTGTCAAACCCCATTTGTAAATGTAATTGATACTCTCGGGAATCAAACCCGTGATCTCTCAGTTTGAGATCCGCAGCCTTAAGGGGAAACCGCCAAACCCCATTTGTAAATTTAATTGATAATCTCGGGAATCAAACCCGTGATCTCTCAGTTTGAGATCCGCAGCCTTAAGGGGAAACCGCCAAACCCCATTTGTAAATTTAATTGATACTCTCGGGAATCAAACCCGTGACCTCTCAGTTTGAGATCCGCAGCCTTAAGGGGATACTGTCAAACCCCATTTGTAAATTTAATTGATACTCTCGGGAATCAAACCCGTGATCTCTCAGTTTGAGATCCGCAGCCTTAAGGGGATACTGTCAAACCCCATTTGTAAATTTAATTGATACTCTCGGGAATCAAACCCGTGATCTCTCAGTTTGAGATCCGCAGCCTTAAGGGGAAACCGCCAAACCCCATTTGTAAATTTAATTGATACTCTCGGGAATAAAACCCTTGACCTCTTAGTTTGAGATCCGCAGCCTTAAGGGGATACTGTCAAACCCCATTTGTAAATTTAATTGATACTCTCGGAAATCAAACCCCTGACCTCTAAGTTTGAGATCCGCAGCCTTTAGGGAAAATGTCCAACCCCACTAGTATATTGCATTGACCTCTTCTGGTATCAAACCCGTTAGAGAACAGCAGCATTGCCCATAGCTTAGAAAATATACGCCGTTAATGTCAAACGATGAAGGTTTGACAATATTACGTGATTGGCAGAGCCGCTTCTCGATTTTTTTGCAATTGTGTGTCCGATTGAAGTTGATTATAGATTTATAGTCAATTATATACTATTCTGGCAAACGTGTTATAGTTTTGTAAAAATGTAAAAATAAAATGTAGTGTTTCGTAGAAGTGGTAGTTTACTCTTGCTCTCGCTGCTGCTAAGGTAGGTACTCGTACAATGAATATTAACATTCCCAGACAGACATGCTGGCCGATATGTGTACACCCTCGTTTCATTCGCTGGTTCGCAATAATTCCACGCTATTATTCCTCATGCTGTATTACATCTTTCGCATATTTAACACCAAGATTATTTAACATTTAATGAAACAAGAGCACGTTTACTAACTGTAATCCCTGTTTATTTCAATACAGTACTGGATACTGTTTATGGTTAGAATTTTTAATTACGTTTCATTTTTACCTCAATAATCAATCAACTGTCAGAAATATTTCAAAGCATCACACGCAGCCAAGCTCCTACCTTCACCACTTCCACTTCAGAAGACATTTCTCATCACAAAATGTTGCTATGGACAACCACTGTTGCACTCCATCAGCCAGTTTGGTTATCGGATCCCTATTTGAACTGATATGTGGTGGGAGAGTAAATAGCACGATGTGGGTAGATATCAGCAGGTCTGCTTTCACAGGGATGTTTGAGACCACAATGCACGCTCGCTTATGAACATTATGGAGAAACTCGGCAATCAGGACATGGATCGATATTACGAGTATACTCGTATTTGGTCAACCGAGTCAAGCTCGTGACTCGACGACGACATTTGGCATTACAAATCGGTGGAAATGTACGGTCGAGTGTGGTTTCATTAAATATGACGAGCTTTGGTTCTCGAAGCAGACCAAACCATAATTTGCACCTTTCACATGCTCTCATTATTAATCTGAAACGAGGGTTAAGTGCTAGTAAAAATAGATAATTTTAATCTTGTAATTAAAGTGACCTTTTCATTATTACTGTAGTATTTGCTTTCACTGAGTAGTAAAAAATTTCTTTTTTTCAAATTCACATAAATAATAAGGGTACGTAAAAAAAGTATACCAAGGATTAAGATTTCCCTTCAAAAGCTGATTCTGGTTTATCAAAGGTCAATAAAAAATTTTATTTTATTCTATACTTGTTGATAAATAATGTTCTACTTGTAAATGGAAAGACAGAAAATATAATCATTGCTTATCAAAGCAACATTACTGATAATTTTAACATTATTATACTTCAAGCTGAAGTAACTGTATCTTTTGATCTTTGTTATCAACCGTAGTCTTTGATCGTTGTATTGTTTCTGTACATACATTATATTTCAATGTTGATTTACCCGTATTTATAAGAAGCGTGTGATGTACGATTGATGTAGTACAGTGTCTATTGACATGAATGAATAATTATGTGTATATTAGTTACCTATTAATTAGCTTGGTTCATTTCGTATTCATTCAGATACTTTTAGGTGCATTTTGTATACAAAATCAGCCTATTGCAATTTAATTCCTCATTGTAGCACTTCAGGAAAACTTCTGCATAATTTCACCAAACATGACCACCTAGCCCAGAACATTATCCCGTTCATAAGTTTAGAAAATCGTGAACAAACATTTAAACCATTATTAAAATCTAAATTGCCCTTTGGTTTAAACAAAAGTTAGAATATACTCATTTTAATTTATGTTGTAACGTTATGTTTAATCTAAAATTATATATCTATTTGAAATATTTTTGTAAAAATTTAAATGATTAATATTGCCCACGTAATTATTAAATACTGTGTAATACTAGTATGTAAAATTAATTTGGTGAACTTTATATTATTTTAAGAAAATTTAACACTTAGCTTTTAATCATGTTCTTAAATTTCTGATTATTTGTATTTATATTTGTTCAAAATTTCACTTCATTTTGTTAAGTCTAGTTATTGTACTCTTTGATAACGGTAAATGCCGAAATATTAAAGGACTATTTCATCAGAGAAGTCTACTTCATGTTTAATATAATGCGCCGTATAACGCGGCTTGTGGAAATGATAACTGTGATAAACCAAAGAAATTTAAACTTCATACAATAGTTTATCTTATAAATATCTCGACTAGTTCGTTCACCAGCTTGGTGCGCCATTTCGTTTTAATATGACGGCCGTTCACACTTCACAGCTTCGTTATTTGTCTACTTACTTAGAAAAAAAAAACAAAAAACTTTTGAAATACTTGTAACATTTCCTAAACTTTTCATCAACAGTGGTTTGTATCTTGAACAATTTTTAACATATGGAGTATATGTCAATCCAATGAGAATAAATTAATAGTATTTTAGCTGTCACAAAATCCACTTACTTCTTCCGACTGAAAAGGAAGGACTAATTAGAAGAATTTAAAATACTGCATTGAGTGCCATCACTTTGGTCAATATAAATGACGTTGAACCCTATTCGAAAGCTAATTAAATCTGTCATGGATATTCGTTAAATTTGTATTGATTTGATTTCAAATTACATTTTACTCATTTGTGTTACTTAGGCGTGTGTATTTATTGATTGATATTACGTCACACCATGAGTCACGTAACAGATTCACTAAAGGTCGCACGCAAAATTTTAAGCCTACAGCTCATTTCATTCTCAAGATGTCTTGCTATTTAATGGACAGATAGACATCAAACAGAGAAGAAATTATTTGATTCTCCTGGCAGATAAAAAAAGAGTTGTGTTAACTTATTGAGTGATAGGATTCAATGACGCTCAGACAGATTCCATGATTGGATATACATTATCATATAATTCAGTCTTGTCTATGTAAAAATAAAATTTCGTGCAAAATTTAAAGTGTGCAGATGATCTATATCTATATTACACATTTTCTTCATTGAATTGTGTTTTATAGGTGTGATTAAACCGTAAAAGTGCGCTGAAATGAGAACTTATCAAAAACTTTTTAACTTTCACTCTATTATTTTTCTTTTTACTGAACGAATAATCTACATTTGATAATATGTCACATCTTAAAATCTCGTATGCTTGTACTCAGCTTGTGAAATATTTATTTTCCCTGCTATTTTTCGTTGCCAATATGGTTACCCAAAACACCAATGTAAATATATTTATTAACGCTCAGGCAAATTCCGTGGAGTAATATGCACCATCATCGGACTTGGTGTAATATATAAATTAATTTTAATTAAGATTCAAATCTATACTCCAGTTCGTTTTCGAAATTTCGTGCGATCAGGCAGACAGAGGAATATTAAATCTTTCCTTCCCCATGTGATAGGCTTCGATAACGATCAGCCAATTAACTTGACTTTAAGGCGTAGCATTAAAAATAATGATCTTTGTATTTTCTTTGTATTTTTCTTTGCCACGTTCACAAAGGCTACTTAAAGAAACTCTTGTTATCCCCCCTCAATTAGTGCCAATCAAAGTAAACTCTTCTACTCGGACATTGGCAGCGCCATCCATCAGTTATTGTTGGAAATTAATCGCTTGTCACAAAATCCAATCACGATACTGTGTTTTATGACAATCTTTATTCCTGCCAGAGACGTAGATTATATGTTTTATTTACTTTGCTATTTTACTGTCATCCCTAATAATAGCCATTATCACTGGAGGCTTAGTTACAGAAAAACTATTTTTTATTTTATTTTTGACCGTAGTCGCCTATCGTCAATCTAAAAACTAAACAAGTATATTGTGGAAATTGAGAGATGGGGTTAAATATAGTGTACTGTAAATTTATATTTTCAAATAAACCAAATAGAATATTACTGTAACAAATTTAAAATTAATTATTTGTATCTTGTGGGTATTTTACATAAACCGTGATACCATTTGGTAAGCTACTGAACCTTGCTACAAAATGTTTCATTGTATAATTAATATTGATAATGAAGCTTATACTGGTTTTGCCTATTGTCATCACTAAATTTAGAAATCAAAACAACCAATACTTGAAACGTTTTATTTTTTGAGGCTTTTTGACATCAAAGCTATCTTTGGCTTAACCTTTAGAAAAGTAAATACATACAAATGTGTTTATTGTTTTAGTATTATCTAGACTTTTGTTATTTTAATAATAATTTGTCATATTAATATTAATAGCTTAATTTGGAATTACGCTTTGTTATTTTTGTAATCTTAATGAAGGTAATGTAGAATTTTGTAGTGGTCCATTTTCTTAATTCAACCAATCTGCTGTGTTTACTTGATTTTTATTGTATGATTTCCATGTGTTTTAATATTTTGGTGTTGTATTTTCTTTTACAAATTTCAAGTTTTCTTTGTATATGGTGTGTCCAGTATTGATAAAATGGTTAGCAATTGCAGATTTGTGCTACACTTTGTAACTAACGTTCTACTAAATCAATTTTACTGGTGTATCCATTAAAATAATAATATTTTCCCGTACTAAGGTTCTAACAATATATGATTAGTCAAATCAAATTTGCATATTGCAATCAAATGGCGAGTTACGCCATCAAGGCAGCGGTAAATTACTGATATTAACATCTGATAGGAGGATATAGGCTACTAAATGACATATGGAGATGATTGCTTGGCCCCCTCAATGATAACAGCGTAATATAGTCCTGATTGTTTAAATAATGAATATGAACTGTGCGGTCGTATGTGAGGTGTATTCAGTACATACGTCCGTACGTATAATGTTCAAATGTACATGGTCTGCTTTTCAATTTATAATATATTTCGTCTTTACTGTTAGGTAATGTATTATTTGTACAATCTGTACCGTACTATTTTCTAAGGAAGATACCAAGAAAATGCCATTTCTCTAAAAACATTGCTTTTTTAATGCTCACAATTTTTGTTACTCTCTAGAATAACATTGTCTGAATTTTTCTAAACTGTTTTCATACCGTTTTTAATGGTAAAATTTTAAGATTGAATAACGAAGAAAACATGTTCAAACTGTGTACTACCAGTATTAAACTCTTCTCACAAACAGGTTTTATTTACATTGCTAATAAATTTCCAAACGTCTTCCATTTATTGCCGAGCGTCCATAAAACCGAGAAGCGCCATTCAGACCTCATTATAGTGCTTGTTCATTATCCATTCCTTGCTGTGAGTACAAAAAACTACCAATTTCTCTTAACTGTTTCATTAGAACCAAGTTTTAACACGCGCAAAAAATGTCGCATGCTGTCTAGTCAAGAAAAGAATTGATCTAATGTTGTCTTGTTGGCCTATCCACATCACGATTCACCTTTAGACATTTATCGTCAAGATTATCTAGAAGTAAACTGTTGGAAATTAGTGAATAGTAATCATATAAAAGCCTCAGAAGGCTGAATTGCCAAGAATTTGTTTTCGGCGAATAGAAAATTTGAATATCTGCAGAAACACAATTAATTACAAGATTAACTGCGACATCGACAGTGGGTGTGGGTGCGCGCGCTTTTCAATTTCTCCCACTTGAAGAATTTTAAGTTCTTGGAAATTTAGAACAGTTGGGTATAACAAAAATACTAAATTTGAACGACACCGAATCTTTAATAAGCAAATTCATTGGTAAACGAAAAGAATCGTTCAATACAAAAATATATATGTCCTTCAAAAGATTCCGTCAGATCCTATCTGCCGTTGATGTGTAGTGTTTAAGTATTGTAAGATACGATTATAAACTAAATGTTCCATACATGGTTTACTCTGTGTATGTATCTGTTGTAATATTGACATTCTTATCTGAATCTATTGGAAACTAATTTTATGTATTAATTAAGACCTCTTGTTATAACAAAAGAATCCCAAAGTAAGCCTAGTGTTTCTAAGTACTTGGTTTAATTGTTGAAATAAATTACATATTTATTTATAACTCATTCTAATTATAAAATAATCTAAAGTTTGCGGGAGAAAATTTGTCCAATTATGAAATTTACAGTCATCATACGTCACTCGACAACATGAACACTGTGTACACGTCATCGGTAACATCATCAAATACTAGTTCACTTTTCTTAATTTTGTTCTTATAAATAACAATTTTTATACAAGATGTTTATAACTAGGCATTTACAGGGTTCGACCACAATCTTAAGCTTTTCTCAATGATAAGCGAGAAAGGAGTAGGATTATTTAAGATACACCGGATAATATCAAAGACTCGTGGACATAACAAAATGAGATTAACTCTTCCAGCCTTACAGTGAAAGCATTGTTATGTATCACTGACGAGTTTCACAGAGCTTTGGTTCATATAACTTACTTGTTTTTTTTCTTGTTTTGTTTTTTACAAGTAGCACTGTTCATTGAAATTAAACTCCCTGCCTAGGAATAATCGTAATCTGCCCGGACAGACTTATAAATTACAGTTTCGTAAGTACATAAATACAACAATAAGTGTATTACATTCCATTGATATTGTTCTGATATTTTTAATACTAACAAATTGTTTCGTTTCGTTTGAATAAATTTAAAATATCTACGTTTCCGTTATGGACTTCATCACATGGGCAATGAAAATAAAAAACATATATAGCCTACTTCAAAGTAAATATATGTGTATAAACACAAAAATATTTTTTCTCAAATTAAAATACTTAGTGAATGTTCATTTAAATGTAAAATTTGTCTAAAAGAGAATGTATTTAAAGAATACAATTTCATTTAATAATAAATATCGCCCATCTCCTTTGTGGCTATTGTCAATTTTTTCAGCACTATTTACTGTTATTGTAAATAATAGAATTTTCTTTAAGCATTTCAGAGTTATATTAGTTATTAAAGTACCAAATCCTAAACTGATATTTAAAATCATTTCTAATTTTCAACACATATCAAATATAAAAATGCAGGGCGACAAATCGACTATTAACCAAAGTAAACTTTATACATATCCAATATCATTGTATAGGACAAAATTGGGCAATCATTTGACAAAATACTTGATGCACGTTTAAAAGTTCTCAAAAATCAATCAAAATTGTAAGATATTCTGAATTGTACAAATCACAAAGACAATCAGAATTCCTAGTATTTTACATAAGAGTCAAAAGGTCTACGCATTGTCACGTGACATTTATTGAATACAAAAAAAACATAATGTATAGCATTAAAATTATTTTATTTCAATCAATCATATTCTTAATAGAAATAATGAACTTATTTATATATTAACCCCATAAGGAATAGCAAATATTTATCCAGCACTTATACGTAGGCACACATTTATCCATATAATTGAGTTGTTTCACGTTAAATAGCAATATTGTTCCATTAAGGAGATAGTTAAGTCCAAATATTAAATAACCTAAACAGTTTCCGGTATTATTGGGTTTTTCCTAAGTAAAATAATACCAAATGCATATGTTTTATGGGATTATTTTCTATATACTTAAATATCCATTAAAGTAATTTGCAAAAATCGATCATAAGCTTTACGTTACCTATACTTAAAAGATTACATTTTATTAACTGTTTTATTCTTTTTCTGGATAAAATAATACCTAATACATATGATTGATAAAAACTACAATTTTTGTAGCATAGTTTTTATAACCTTTAATATTTTAAAATATATTTAGGAATAAATGGCAAATTCCTATTTGAAAATACTCTCTGCATGGACTTGTCTGTTTCTTCAAAAATACTCGACGTAATTTGATAATTTTTGTCTGCTTTTATATATCATTATGTCATGATAACAATCTATTTTTATATATTCAGAAAGATCCCTTAAAATACTGTATTTGTTTATTTATTATTTATTTATCAAACCACTTTACAGTGTTCAAGCTCGCCATACAATTAAAAAGTAGTCAACTAATTAAATTACTAAAAAACACTAATTAGATTAAAATCTTCTAAAACTCTGCTGCCATGTAATAGACCCGACTTATCAGATGGTACCATACGTCAATGGCTAACCAAAAACTGTATAACGTTTTGTAATTTTTTTAGAACAAAGTATAAAATGAGGGGGTTAATCTAAAACTTTTTATTTTTGTGAACAAAGATACCTATAACAAGTACACAACAATTACAAGTCCTACTCCATATAGGTTCTTTTTTAATTGTACCAATAATGTATTGTTCAAACGGACGATATATGGACACATGTTTCCCCTTAAATGAACGTACTACAACGAATACCGACCTGAAGGTGGATAAAAAAGTCAAAACTGTCCTATTAATAGATTATATTGATTTTAATTACGTTATGGGACATTTATGTCTATCGCGAAGACAATTGCTTGAGTGTAATGCCTTCTTAGGAAACAAATTTCTTAAAATGCTGAATTCTCGAAATAAAAATACTCTTTTTTTTGCTTGTTCAAATATACTTTTTTGTGCACCGTTATTTAGTTATTAGACAGGTATTAAGGCTAAAAGGCTAATGGTATATTTCAGTAATACGGTTTATCCAGAGAATGTTTCAACAATTTCAATCATGTTGATTCAAAGGTGGTTTTTTTCATCATGAATAATGAGAAATTACTTTACCATTACATTTACACATAATTTACCTCATTAGGTACATAATATTTTATTTTAAAATAGCCAATTGTGATTCAGCTTTAAATATAAAAACAAGACTTAGTACGCGTTACAAAAAGTAACAGCAATCTTCACCCAGCTTGTAAACTTCGCCACAGCGAAATGCAGTTATAAAACAACAACAAAGTTTTCCACTTGACCGTATTTATATTACGGATACGCCATTGGCTTGCGATATTGAGTTTCATCAAGGGCCCTCACTATACTCCTCTTTGTTTGTTTGTTTTTTTGTTTGAGAGTCACCGCACAAACCGCGCTTTCAGAAGGTATGTAATTTTAATTTTCTGTATTCTTCGCTCCTCTCGTTTTTAAAGTGTGTGAAAATAAACCGGTTATTTTATTTTGCGCCACTTAGACTTTAAACATTCTAATGACATAAATAGTTTTCATGTAATTATAATTGAAACATAATTTTTTTAATGTTAATGAAATTATTTGTGAGTAATTTTAGTGGTACATCAATCGATATTTTTATTATTAGACTGAAAAAGATTACATTTGAAAACCAACCATAACAACAAAATGTAATTTACATTACACTATTTATTAAAGTGATACTGTACTAACGCAAACTATTAGATATCTCACATGCCACGAGTTCTACTATTATGATACAAAAATAATTGTTGAGAACCAATGGGATTGAGTTGTAAAACCCATCGCAATAACGAAATGTAGGTTAATGAGGAAACAGTTTTAATAAGATATCTCCTCCGTCATGATTTGTATTTTTATATTACTTTAATACAAAAGCGATGCTTTTTATGGGGATTGAGTGGGTTTGAGTTGTAAAACCGACCAGAATAATGGAATGTAGATTACATGATTAAGCTATTTGGATAAGGCACTCGTATCTCCCACGCCACGAAATCCACTATTAGCCTTGGTTTATTCGAAACTAGATTGTACTTCAGTGTAAAATAAAAACAAACGATGTGTAGATTACACGACAAAGCTATTTGTATAAAGTAATCTTATCTCTAATAGCCAAGATTTCTACTAGTATAATACAACTTTAGCCATGGTTTATTCTATACAGAATGGGATCGCGTTGTAAAACTAACAAGAATGACGAGGTGTAGATTACATGATAAAGCTATTTCGATAAAGCACTCGTATCTCCTACGCTACGTTTTCTACTATTGTTAAAGTATGAATTATTCGATGACTAAATGGGATTGAGTTGTAAAACCGAATAGCAAATTGTTTTTGCCCGATAAAAGTTTGATACAATATCTCCACGCCATGATTTTCGAGTATTATTTTAATTTAAAAGCTGTGATTCAATCAAAGAATAAACTGTATAAGGTTAAAGTGTGTAATAATTTATTATTTAAATTGTGCATTTAATTCCGTAATTCCCTTTTAGCTACTGGTGACTTACTTCGTATAGATAATCGTATAAAGTACAGAATAGTCGCTGAATCCAAAATAAATTAGCATGCAGTGACCTCGACGTGGCATGTGACTTTTATCTCCAAGTGCTGTGGAAGTGTGGTCGATAGTGCAATGAGCGGTGAAGTGACTCACTTGTGATATCGGCGGCGCGGCGCCCTGCGGTCGGCTATTCAGAGTCTAGTGTGCGAGTGAGTTCAGTGAGTCCCTTCTACACGACCTTGTAACCGAGAGCCATGGGTGTCAACTTGTCCAGAATCAACTCTAGGCGGCGCAAAAAGAGGATCAAGTCCTGGAGGGTAGAAGGTCATCATATTTTATTTATCATAAGTCATTTATTTTGAAACAATGTAAAACACGTGTACTTACTCATTCACTTTTATATTATATAAACTTTTCTTCATTTTATTCGTTTATATTCACGACACAAGCGAATAATTCAGATAATAACTATCCTATCTTCTAAGTTAGACTAAATTACGGATACATGTGAAATTTGATTGAAATTGGTTCAGTCGTTTTGGAGTTTATTGGCAACATACATCGTGACTCAAGATTTTTATATATATATAAGATAACAAATTGTGCGTTTTCTAGTTATTTTTACAACATTTTTAACTAACAACCATGTAAATATGGGTTTTATCTAGCGGGTAACATATTTTTTTTGTAACTGAGACTTTATCGAACGGGATGATTTTAGATGATGACTAAGAACTACTAATGTATTTATTAATATAGCAAAACATCGCTATAAATTTACACCTCAATAAATTAAATTTATACATACAAGTTTTGTTAAATAAATATTTTACATTGAACACGGTGACCTGTAGGTCCCGAAACAACCCAATTGATAATAAATTTTATCTAATGGTGTTATACTAAAATCGATTTCTTTCTATTTAGTCTTAACCGATGTTTTCGTTTTTGTGAATGATCTCAAAATATTAATTTCATACTTCAATTTTTATATCATAAACATAAATCTGCCATATTCAGTCTGTGAAAATTACACAAATTATGAGAAGTTTCAGTAATAAAGATTCCAGTAATAACTTTGTAACACTACATAAATACCTACGATTGATTTTACTACGTCTTGAATCGTAGGTACTGTGTTAACTGAAAAGCTACATTAGACTATGTAGTTTTGTTTTCAAAATAACTGTTTAATTTATACGAGGATATCTTTCAAAGGAACAAATACTAGATATAATTTGAGCTCGAACAGGTAAATTTAGATATTAGTTGCAGAATCAAAATTGTTGAGCTTAGGTTCGAGTTAAGCTCCAACTGGGTGTTCAGACCGCTCTATCACATTTTGATTATAGTACAGGACCCGGTTGGTACCTTTGGGCGCTTAATCCAGGAATTAATCCGGCTTCATCCTGGAATTCTTCGATCTGTCCTCAATACATTCATTTGACCAGTACCATTTTGGAAGCGATTAATTAAAAATTACGCCATAAGGTTCGATTGTATAATCAGCTATGAAACTCTATTCTGCCTAACAAACGAAACTCATGTTGTCATTCGGTTAAAATATACTGACTAGATACTAGATAAGCTAGTATTATGAAGCTGGGGCGCAGATATAAGTGATAGCTTATTGACTTAGATCATTAATTGACATTGAAATGTAAGTTATGTATTCCGTTGAAGTCACTAAAACGGCGCACAATATTTAACTGTCTACATATAATACTGTGTTATGGAAAATGAAATTCGCTTTACTACTAGTCAATGGAAATGAAACTTCAAAATTCACAAACTCTAATTTTAGTATTTTAAAATTTAGCAATTATTTTATATCATTTACTAAGTTACCATGAAACTCAATGGGTATCACTAGTGTATGAGTCATAATACTATTAGTAAAATGTATATATTTTAATTATTGAATAGTTTCATACAGTTTACACCAGTATCAAGTGAATCGGATTAAAGTGGGAGATACACAGTATGTTGGCGTTTTAGCACGTACTAGTATTTGTTATTTCATAACATCAATGGTAATCTTTATTTACCGTACTAATCTTCGTTATCGCCCCATTAGCTTGAATCGTCACATTAGCAAAAAACAAAGAAGATAATTACTTATAAAACTTGTAATCTTAAAAGAACCCCATAAAATGCAAATTGCGCGAGAGAAAGGAAATAAAGATTAGTTTGTGATTCAGTAAGCATATAGAGAAGAGAGTCGACCCAGTTCAACAAGTGTTAAAGCGAGTAGCGCCGCGCTGCCCATAAATTACCAGTGATTGCTGCCGCTCTCTGTGATCGGAATAAACGGTAGGATGTTTGTTGTTTCTCTCTGCAGTTTATGTTGGCAGCACTGTCTCTATGTCGTGCCATCAGCTGATGTGAAACGCAAACAACAACATAACCTACACTGTGGTCTGTGTGTTACGTCAACATTCTTTTTCTACGTAATAAACGATACGATAGTTATCTTTTCTCTTCAGTTGGATAAACTTCCCTTCCTCCTTTTGTCCTTTTATCTGTACCACTGGATCAGGGCTATTAGCTAATAAGAAGTATTAAAAATAAAATCCATGAGTTAGTTTATCTTAATAAACGATAGAATTTGCTGTTTTTCTCTGGGCAGTTTATGATGGCGGCACTGTCTCTATGTCCAGCCATGAGCTGATGTGAAAAGTAAATTCTTTGTTTGAAGTTTATTTTTGACAATGGAAGGATTGTAAAGGAAACAGGATTTTTTCCATGTTGTGTGTCAACTTTACTAACTCTAAAATATGCACTTAACAAAAAACTATACACAACACTAATCATTAAAACTGAACTACAGAATGCAGGTCACAATACGTCTGCATTAGTCTACCAACCCCTTACTTCAGTCGTAACTAACGGACATGGTCTTAGCTCTCTAACTGAGAGATCACTGGTTCAAATCCCAGGGAGGTTCCAACATAGAGATGATACGCAGTGTACATCGAAGCCTGAGGCTTACAAAAAAGGAAAAACAAAAAAATAACCTACTCTGTGGTATATGTGTTACGTTAACACTCCTTGTCAAATTACTATTATTTCTCCTTCTGTTGGCATACTTTATCATCCATTTGTCTGCCCATCTGTATTAGGTATATCAGTTAATGATAGATATAAAAATATAACTGATATTGTTGTCAATAAGTTAATAATGCTCTTTGGTCAGAATAAATGCTACGATGGTTGTTGTTTCTCTCTGAATAGCTACGCTGTTGCGCTATGTCCACTTCAATTAGTTTATGTAACTATAAAACACAAAAACAAATGTAGAACTTGGTGTTCAATGTATTTTATGGTGTAATAAAGTTAAAAGTTAAACTAAACAGACGCAAATTCTTTGGACGCAATATATTGTTGTCGTTTTTTCTCGAGAAGAGAATTGTTTGACAACTTGAGCCCTACGTCTCTTCACCATTGTATTTAAAAAAGAAAGAAAAATTAAAAAAAAAACAAACAATAACAGTGTTGACTGAATGGTGTGAAAACTCTCTTTGGACGAAATAAATGGTATTGTAGTCCTTTTCTCTATGTACAGTTTATGTTGATCCACTGCCCACGATTCTGTCCATCAGCTGATTGGTGTTAACCATAACTTATACAGTCATCTTGGGTTTCCTCTGCAATCTACAACTTAATTGATGATGATAGGATAGTTGTTGTTTTTCTGGACAGTTAGTTGTTAGCTTTGTCTGAATTCTGTCTATCCACTGATGTGATGTGAACTAATATCACCGCTATAGCTTAAAAGATCACCACTAGCGATGTTGCTATGGTGACCTGCATAAATTATAGGATAACAGTTTTCTCTCTGCACAATTATAGCATTCTGTCCATCACCTGGTCAACCATAATCTGCATCATAATATGCCCAATTAACATTAATTGATGCAGCTATCGTGAACTATAATCTTTGTGATAGTTGATTTTTCTCTCTACAGTTTATATTGGTGGCACTTTCTGTACAATACAATAAAACTATATAAAACCAATATTAGAACAATACTTTCCCTACATGTAATAACATACAGTAGTGTAAAAAGCTTTTAAAAGTTCTCTTTTTGGATAAAACTAACCGAAAGAGGCTCGTACAGCAAATCGGCAAAGGATAGCAATTTCCTAGGCTCGGTTGCAAAGGAAACTATTGGATGGAGGCTGAAAGCATGTTATTTTACCATGCCAAATAGGTTTAGAGTCCTGAGATTTTTGAAGTGAAAACTTCTTTAGGCGCGTTGAGCGTTTTGGTAGAGGGTAAAATCCTCGGTTCGCATCACCGACATGCTAATGATACTAACCTGCATGAAAAAGTCAGTCTCGCTATGTTTTTTAACCGTAGACTTGGCCGCGGACTACTAACCTGCATGAAAAAGTCAGTCTCGCTGTGTTAAAACTGTCCCGGCGGAGTATGAAAAACAGACTGCGAAAATCAGTGACCTTTACGGCTTCCTCTCGCGATTTAAAAGTGAAGACAATGTCGTACAATTCTGTAAGATGCGTCAAATTAAAGCTCTTAATATTGGCAATCTATTGGTTACATTTTTAAATATTAAAAAAATTTCGAAATAATTTTGATTATTGTTTACATTTTACATAGCGTTTACAATGACAAGAAAAAAGTAGTAAGCGAGGATTTTTTTTATTTTTTGGTCAGACAAAATTTGTCAGCGAGAAAGTTGTGTGAAAATAGATGAATATTTTTTTTGTAATTTATTATTTTTTTATTGGAAGTTTAGTTTAGCCTGTAGTAGCGTATGAAGTGATGAGTGAACGTTTCTGCCGGAACTGTAGTTGGCGCATTGGCTCACTGATACCGTATTAACTCAATAAATTAGTTTATTGTGCAATAAAAATACCTTTACGAAAGAACCAAGTTAATTTAACTAATTTATTAGTTTTAAAAATATTGTGGGTTTAATTGTTATTGCAATTATATACTTTATCCGTAGCAATAACTGTATTATTTACAACGGTGTTCAACTCACTGTTGTTCACTCGGTGTTTACTCACTTATAAATGAATAATGAAAACAACGAATATATGTTTAAACATTTTTAATATTTGTACGAATATTTGTATTTAAAATTTAGCATTATTCATTTTAATTATGTTTTTAATATTTAACCTCTTCATCATGAAATGAGTATTATTACGGTATAAGATTTATCTTACTAGCGTGGTAAAATAGATTTCTAGTTATTTGATAATATTTTTTCGTGGATTTTAAAATTGGAAAATTAAAAACGCGTCACATTTACAATTACAGATGTACTGCTACTATAACGTATTGTTAATTACTCTCAACTTAATAGTTCCGTTTTCACTTCTATCGGCAGTCCCACGACTGCTACTGTTTTTTTTTTTTTTTTTATTTATTCGTGGAACATAGGAATATTTAGAGATAAACAGATGTTTATATTGTTATCTGTGCTATAATAATAAAAAAGGAATTATGTAGAAGGCATATTTGAGGGGTGGGGCTATGAGTTAGTCATTTTCTCCGTGTTCTAATATTACCCCGACAGCTTTCCCTAATAATCAGGGAATACATTTACAAATTTATCAGCAATAAATAATAAATTTGCATATAAAACATTGTCACAGTTTTTTTTTCTTTTTTTTGCGTTGTATGTAATGTTAGAATTATAATCATTTTTGAGGAACCGAGCCTTACGTATAATATAACTTTCACTCTCTTTAAATATCTTGTGTAGTAAGGAATCGACAAACAATGAACTTACTCACAGTAAACTGTATTCACAGTAAATACTACTTATCTCTCGAGTGTTTATTCTACCATCCATTTTTCTCCACCATTTTGTATAACTTTCTTGTGTTTCTTTCAAAACAAACTTCGTTCGTTTGAGCTGCTTTGAAGAGAACTTTACCGGCCCCGAGCATTTATAAATTCCAATCGAGTTTGTCTTTTGTAATACTAGGTAAAACTTTTTTTATATCCCTACGAGAGTTATGTAACCCTAATTATATTGTTTTCTACTTCCTTGCTCTGTAAAAAGATTTAATAACTGCATTATTATTCTTCCAGGTGGTTTGTTAATTATAATTTTATTGGCCGCACTTACAGTATTAACACTTCAACTCCCAAGCAGCACAGTTTCTGGTATTGGATTGTGCAACACAGTCAGCATGTCAGAGCGTGTGTGTATTAACACTACTCAGGTTATTAGTATACGAGATTAATACTTTAGCTCCCAAGCAGCACATGTCTAGTATTGGGCTAAGCAATAATAACAAGCACAAGTATAATCGGCTTGTAAATGCTCTGGGAGTGACGGTGTTATTGTATGAAATTTGAAATATGAAAATTTTGGTCACAGGCCTTTAAGATACTATTTCTGAATATATAAAATACAAATAAAACATTTTTTTTAATAATTCCACGAGGAGGAAGAAGGATTTTAAGCATAATTTCGTGCGCGATAAGGATATGAACATTTATAGTATTTTCATGCAATATGAATGGAGGTAATGTCTTTTTTAGTTACATAAAAGTTAATTTCCTTAAATAATATTAAAAGCCGTGTAATTTTCTTCAATTTTATTTTATAAAACAATTTTGTCGAAATCATAAATCAATAAGAACTGTCACATATATAAGCTATAATTCGTGTTCATACTGTAAAACACTTTTATCATCAACCGTTTTAATTTTAGCCTGATTACAAAATTGCTTTAATTTCCTATTTTTAATGCCTATAATTCCTCGTGGAAGGAAGAAAACAAATTATTACTTTCTCTGTTTCAAGTGAACTTATCTAAAATAAAAACTAAAAATTTATTTCGTCCCTTTAGGATCGTATTTTTGGTAATTGTGTCATTAACAGGAAATGACATCTTGATTGAGGTTCGTAACATGAATTGCTAAATATATGTCGCATTGAAAACTTTCTTATGTATGTATGAAATTAGTGGTTGAATTCAGGTTGCATTATTATTATGTCTTGCGTTGTGTACATTTATAATCTCTTATTTACGTTAAATATTATTCTTTCTTCCTTATAAATCCTTTAGTAATAATTAATTCATAAATCAGTACAAACATAGATTTGCTTAAATGCAATTACAATCCATATCTAATGATATTCTCAATGTTTACGTAAATCTTTCAGGAACTGGAGGAAATGTGCCAAGCGTTTTACTAGTATAAATCAGACTTAATACTACATTATTCATTCTCTTAATTAGAATTAATATTCAAGCCGTTGCAGCCAAACTAATAGAACAGTGCCAATAATAAATTACAAACTTCGTTAGGACAATCGTTACGCAGTTTTAGCACGGTTAGAAATGCTTTTTCCAGCAATTTATCTGATCTATACGAGTATATTATAAACTGTAGGTCTATCACTTATGTAGAGAAAACTGCTGATCACATTACGTGTCTGTAAATTAGTTTAAACACTGCAAAATAGTGTGATTTGTATGATTGAATAAGTCAGCGTTTAATACATTAAAACTCAGTTGTTCCTTTCATGTTTGTCATAAGTCTTTGGCTCTCATATTTCCTTTCACTTTTTTACCGTAAATAAACATGGTTGAGAATTATAACTATTGGTTTACTTTATTTCATATATAAATTCCGATAATAATGGATGAAAATATTAATCAAAATATTATATTTTTTTACCATTACGTGATATTGGAAAATGTTATTTCCCATGTTTATGAATTTTGTTCATGAATTTGTAGTTATCTTCATTGTAGTACAGCCTCATTTACAGACCACTACCGTACGCATACTCTTATGACTCATTGATAACTTATAGGCTACTAAATTATAATTGCATGTATAATATAGGATCTATGCTTAGTCTGTCACTTGTCATCAGCTCTTTATCAATATGTACGATGCTTTTAAGTTTTTCATACCTTTTTTAGAGAATTACAATGACTGTTGTCATAAAATCACCAAAGATAATAACAATAAGCCTATTAATTAACCAAGAAAAAGATAGTTTAACAATCTGGCTGTTATACCCCTTACCTAAAACATCTAAAGAGGATCTACTTTTATGTTGATGGACCAAAAGACGACAATACTTATAGAAATAGTCATATTAAAATAAAAAGCTTGTACCGCTATGCCATTAGGTTAGGTAAACAGCAATCAAATTAAAACTATATTATGTCCTCTAAAAGTAGTTGTAAGGCTGCATGGACAGTTCTCGAGAAAGGAAATGGTCAGATCAAAAAGTATCCCCCTTAAATAAATGTTTTGTAAATATTAGCAATGGCTTATAACCTAATTTTAGGGAGTCTGGTCTTGTTATAGTGGGCAAATGAATGCACAATCAGGGAATATCTCACAAGTCCTTTCCGTTGGTGTTTAGTTTGTACGATACGAGAAGTATTTTTTTATATAGAAGTTGATATTTACAATTTTATCAATCTTTCTTTTCCGTTCTTTTATTTTACTCGCATAGATATATATTATATTGTATTTGGCTGCTCATTTTGATGAAACTGATCATAGCTCATAAGAGCTACAGGTATACAAGTAAAGCCTTCCCTATCCCAGCCTAGTAGATTGTAACCTTAGCTTAAAATATGCATAAATTTATTCAAATTACTCAGGCACATATGACCCCTGAATTTAATTTAGGGATCACTAATTTAATAAACCTTTTGTTTTCGATTCTATGGGCTGCAGTAGAGTCTCGCCTATCCGATATTCCATGTTATCTAACGATGAAACAACAAAAAACGTTGACGTATGCACAACAAGCATCCAGTTTTTGTTGTCATCGACTATGCCGTAACCCTACAGTTAGTAACTGTAGTTACATTACTTTTTAATGACAACTGTGATGGAATAAAACACCAGCGCGAGTTATAGAAACATTTTCTTGGAGTATTAATATTCTAATGGTAATTGTTGACGTTAATATCGTTATAAGTTTTTTAGTTGTTTTTAATTTAAATACTCTACTTTGTCTGGGATCACAATTTGAATCATTTATATGTTTACAACTACTACATGACAAATTATAACCTACTTTAGAAAATTTGTCTTTATTTAATAAGTTTGTATATTATAGTGCAAATTATGGAATGCAGAATTTTCTCTTACTGCTCTTGGGATGTGGACATCATATCCCCAAAGGCTCCAGGGCCATGGCGTCCCCATGGACTACGGACCTTTCCCCATGGGTTTCCCATAAACGTCACAACACGACGTCACTATTCTTTAATATAGACTCTATCCCTAATTTTTCACGTGGCTCTTATTTATCGCAAACATAATTTGCAGTATTGTCACGCGTTCAAATTTTACTTTGCAATACCTTTTTTACTTCCTGGATTTCTTCATTTTATCTCTAACTGCGCGGTTTCTTTTAGAATACAATTCTTGATTAGTTATCAACGTTAACCCATTATTTCGGCCACGATAAACGATAATCTATTTTTATCGTGTTGATTAGATTAACAAAATCTGAACACAGCAGCTAATCTTTAGTATTACAAGATTGACGACCATTATTATCGATTTGGTTCTACTTACTGTGAATAAATACCATATATTTAAAGTTGTATGCTAACATGAAAAGTGTTAACTTTGTTTCTACGTCGTGAAAACAGGAAAACCTAAGAAATAGTCGTGATACCGGCCAGTAAAGCATAAAAACTCAACCATTTCGTTAGTTCCAGTATCAAATAATCAGTTACCCTGCAGAAAATTATAAAAAACAGTAACATATTTAGTACCTTTATGGTACGTATATTTCATTTAGGGCCTAAGTACTGTGGTCGATAAGCTAAATTAATAAGTTCGAGAAGATTGATCCCTCTCTCCTACATAGTAATTTGGAGTAACTGAAATAAACAATCAATGGAGGTTTTTATGATATTTTTCCTCTCTTAATTTATAATTTAATATTGTCCGACTAAAATTTGATGGAAAAGTATTATAAAATATCTTTAGTTTACCCTCTTTATTTTCTCTAAGATCCTGGGTTTTAGCTTTGGTTATGTGTACCTAATATAATAAAAAGGTTTCAGAGACTGAGCTTATTTAGATGGACAGGCTATATCTTAAGCTACGTTTTCCTAGCTCCGCGACTGGGCTTGCTCCGTGCTACGTAATTAAGGCCAAGTACGCAGCGTGTTTAGTTGAAGCGCACTTAAATACTGCGCAGCGCAAATGTGTTTTCCTAGGATTTGTCATTTTACGCAGCGTAACGCGCGACTTAAACTCTCTCCTCGTCCAGTTTCAACTTTTGAAGAAATTTACAGTTTTAATTGATATGGGCCGGAATAGGAATGTTTTGGCAAAGTTATTGCTCGTCGTAGACAAGGAAAATGGACGAGGATGTCGACATTGCTATTACTCTTTTATAAAATTTTATACAATTCTATTTTTCAGGTTTCTGGCTACGGGAGAATCATACCGATCATTGGCTTTCCAATACAGAATTTCTGCGTCTACAATATCATATTTTGTCCCAGACGTTTTGACAGTGTTGTCAAGGACAAAATAGAACATGTGCATTTGCCACCAACATCGGAGATTGATTGGAAACAGAAAGCCGAAGACTTCTGGATCAACTGAGATTTCCCAAATTGTACATCTGCAATAGACGGAAAACACGTGACCAGCTTACCAGGATCCCTTTTTCACAATTTTAAGAACTTTTTCTCCATTGTATTGTTTGCTATGGCTGACGCAAACTGCAAATTTGTACTGATCAATGTCGGAGCATACGGCAAAGAAGGAGATGCTGGAATCTTAAAAAAGTCTAAAATGGGGAAATTGATTCAAGAAGGAACTATTTTCCCACCTCCTAAAAACCTACCTTCTTCTGAAATTAAGCTACCATTTGTTGCAGTAGGAGATGAAGCATTTAAACTGGGTAATCATGTCATGAAACCCTACACGCACAAACAAGCAATCCCAGATGTTCACAAACGACACTTTAACTACGCCACTTGTCGTGCTAGAAGAGTAACTGAAAATGCATTTGGTATTTTATGTCACATTTTCAGAATTTTTTTCACACCAATAAACTTGAAAACCAGAAACAGTCGACTTAGTCATATTCGTAAGTTGCTGTCTTCATAACTGGATCAGTGATGACGTTATTGCACGCAACCCCAAAGGACTAGTGAGTGACTCATCCGCAGCACGAACTTCCTACGCAAAACATGATCCCTTTGGCTTATGTCGGAGGCTATACTAAAGCAGAAGGGTTTAAAGTAAGAAGTAGTTTTACTGATTACTTTAATGGAGCTTACTACTCAAATAAAATAAAAGCTCTGTATCAGAAAAAAAAACTTTGTAATGTGAGCAAACTTTGTAGATTAGTAATGAAGGGGAAGAGAGTTTATTTATTTTAATGTTCACTACCTCAGGTTTAAAAACGCCAAATTTAAAGATTTGTATTACAATCAGTAGAACTTGTACATTATCTCATCTGTTCACTATAAGTATTAATTTGATTCATCTAAATTTGTTCAAGTTAACATGAAAGTGTATATAATAATAATAATATACACACAGTCGTCAGCCCTGCTGCGCGGTGCGTGATTGACTGCTCTCGAGGCAGTGCTCCCAGTCGCGCAGCAAAGACCACGCAGCGCGGTTAAGGCTTAAGCACGCAACGCGTAGCTAGGAAGACACCTCCATTGGTTTACAGAGAACCGGTGGTTTCGTCAGTTACGGAGCACGGAGCACGCAGCGCAAAAAGCCCAGTCGCGGAGCTAGGAAAACGTAGCTTTACTCCCATTGCCACAAGTTGTTACCTCTGTATTGTTTAACGACTGAAACAGTTTCTTATATCCTGATTTCAAAATATCCCAAATTCCACAAAAAATATTTTTATCGTATTTTTTCAGTTTGTGGTCCCAAGATTTTCATATATCTAGTTCTATATCAGATTGTGTGTAGTTTCAGATTCTTTATTTCACCAGTCAGCATCCTAACCTATTCAATACTCCTTGAATTATTTGTTATTAACTGCACTATTAGACTACTGGTTAGGAAGTCATTTTGCAATCACGGCTGGTTACCATGACGTGTCACAGCTGCCCACCTTCTACATCACGCAATTCCCCAACTGACTCAATCCCCATTGTTTACTAGGTAAAAATTGAATTTCGTATTATATGGTTGTTCAAATTCCTACATTGGAATCATGCTTCTGAGTTTATGCTTCTAAGTAATCAAAATCTAACCTCTAATAACTTATCCTAAAGATTTGTTTGAGAAATCGAATAAATGTGTCTATACGTACAAAAGTTTCAGTTTGAAATTCATTGTGACAATAACTGGGAAAGATAGTGTAAGGTTGCCTCGACTTACGTTTTAACAGTTCAACCATTGAATTTTTTCTTTGGTGGAAAGAAACCAACTTTAATTTAGAATACCCTAGATATTTAAAATAAATTTTATAATCATAGAGTACATTTTAAGTTTGTTTTCATCGTGTAATAAATTAAATGTATTTTGATTTAGCGCCTTTTACCAGACATTTAAAAAATGCAAAGAATGTACTTGTGAGTCAGCGTGCAGAAAATCGTCAAATGACAATATATTTCTTAAAATATGCAATTATGTAATAAAGTTCGTATATAACCCAAACTTACATATAAAACATCGATAAATAAGAACATGCTAATTGACAGCCTTCTGAAAGTAGGTGGTTCAGTTGACTATTTCCGTAAGGGAATCCCCAGGTATTTGGGTCGATGTTTCACTACGGTACGGCCATTTCCACACTAACAAGACGTGCACATAGTGACTAAACTGCGTAGCATTCCCGGCAGGTTCCTGGAATAATGGTGTTAAATGAAGTTTTCACACTATGTCCGATCCGGAAAATTTACCGTCTTGCCTCCGGTAGTCTGCGGCGCAACAGAGGCCTCAACACTACCTCTCAATTTTGTAACGTGGGAAAATCAAATGTTGGGAACCCGTGTTCACGTATGTAACTGGAAACTTTATAGTTAATTTTCTTAGATAAAGAGTAATGTGTTTAAATCTCAGATTATTTGTGTATTTTAATCGCCATTGCCGTTTGCTAGTGTATGACTTGCCTTAGCGATAGTTACACTACTAATACATACTACGTACTTTAGTGGCTATGTGAATAAATTATACTCTTTCTCCTTCTTTTCCGGAATGAAATTCTAGATAAACCTCTCCTACTTGCCGAGTATAAACCAAACTAAAAATACAAACTTATTTATCAATCTGGATCTGGAAATCCCGATTTCGTGTATGGATGCCTCTCCGGAGGCTGTTAAGAGAAGGAGGATAAGTCTATAGAACTGCCAATGTTTGACTTCTCTACGCTCTATTTTCTTACTAAAGTCGCACTCGGTCTGTATCGCAGTGGATACCGTACTACTATATGGCTGTTAGGATATTCATAACATTTTTACAAATAAAAAGTTATGCACTAAAAATAGCTTAGATTAAAACCAACATTAATATTTACATATACGTTACATTTCCGTTTATTGAAATCAATGTAATTACTGTACTAATTTAATTTTCATTGTACAGTAATATTTTAGAGAATTACGCAAAGATCATGCTTTTAAATTCTTTCAACCAGTATAGTTTCGGTTAATGTGTTGTTTAAAACCTCCCGTACTGCACTATGAACAATATGTCTTTAAGATATGAGGGGATACTAGGTAGAATAGCATATTCGAGGGGAGGGGGATGGAGGAGAACCGCCCCCTCCTCGCCTACCATTTGGAAAAAACAAAGCATCATCTAATAAAGCAGAGATTTTTTTGAAATGGCGCCTTTATTAGGACAAGATGTGTATTGCATTCATTTTCAGTTTGAGAAATTCGAATACAAAGAAATATTGATTCATGAATGATTTATCGATACCTATTCGAAGGTACTCATTCACATAAACTATCGCAACTTTTATACCATTACAGAATATAAATATTAATATTCATCACTACATAGTAGAAATAAACGGGGCAACCGATTCACTCGTGAGAACGTCCCATTTCTATCGTCTTGTAGCCAAATTTCTAAAGCAGATTATGAAAAACTTCAAAAATAACAAAATTCGCGCAATGTGGCAAACTTATGGTTGCTGGGCATACTGAAAACGGCCTACTTTGTACTAGTGCAACATTTTGCTTACTGTTTAATAATGTGGGATTCTAAATATAAGAGTACTGTATTTAGAACAAAAAAAGTGTGAGAATAGTTTCTACATTAAATCAAAGACGTTTGCTTAAACGAGACGTCGCCGGTTACCTTCGATTGCCGACCCTATCTACCCAGCCTCAATATTCCCCACGTCGCAATCGTGCTCTATTGCCGATACAAGTGTGTATCAGTTTCTGTATTCCCGACGTCGCAGTCGTACTTTATTGCCGATACAATTGTGTATCAGTTTGTTTATTTTGAACGTTTCAGTCGTGTCCTATTTCCGATACTAGTGTGTATCAGTTTGTGTATTCCCGACGTCGCAGTCGTACTTTATTGCCGATACAAGTGTGTATCAGTTTGTGGCAGCGACAATGGCCACTAATACAGAACTAGAATCCGGACATCGGCATCGACATCACAGAACAACCGCTTTCAAACACATGTCTCAATCTTGTGTGAAGCTAATCAACAAACTCTCTGAAGAGATTGGAAAAGTCAACAATGACTCCAATTAATTTTAATATCCATAAAACAATTCCTTGTGTCAAGAACATTTTATTCTGTTGGCAGAATTTCAGTTGGAATATGATAATTGTTTTCCCTGACTTCCCAGCTGATATCCAAAGAAAGTTGGTAAATACCGAGTTACCGACTTAACGGTATAGGCCTACTTTATATGACTTTACAGCTTTATTCATTGATTTGAATTTTAATATAATTTATACCTTCTATTTAAAGATGATGCTTGCTCATTGTAAATTTGTCGCGCAATAAAGAATAATTATAATGTAAGATCATAAAACCAGTTAGGACAGCATCACAGAGACTACCGGTTCTGTACAATACAATGTTGAATGTGAGTAAAACGTGAGAGGCTCACAAACAAAGGTGTATTGTATTGTAGTGTATTCACTTGGTGGTCTCATACAATACTTGAGTAATTTGTCAGTGTCAGGTGCATTAACCAGCACACAGTACTTGGCTCCTGTAAAAACTGTTCTTTCTCTACCTCTCATACTGGCATGTACATATGGATACCACAGTGATCTTTTAGGTCTGACTGGCATTTTAGAAACAAATGAGTAAGAAATTAAAGCGGTAAAATCGATTTTTAATAAGAAAAATGTTTGTTTTTTAATTCATAAAAATTACTTTCCTAAAAACAAAAGGAGGAAGTAAAAATTGTTTTGATTACTTCACGAGGCAATTAAAGGCATTTAAGATAGGAAATTTAGGCAATTTTGTATTGAGGTCATAAGAGTGACTATATATAAAAATCTTAATTTTTTAAAGTATGTAGGCCTTTATACGATATAGCTTCAGAAAATAACCAGTTTTTAGCAATTTATTACTTATAGAAATTACATATTTTAATAAAATTTAATTTTTAGAAAATTTCATCTTATTATATAGCATTTTTTTGTGATAATTAAATTTGTATAAATAAAACAAGTCATGCTCTCATTCTTTCCCTCTAGTCACCCATTTGTTCTCTGCAAAAATCACATCCTTATGGTCTTGTACGTTTTTCTTTAGCCTATTAAATGTTCCAAATTACTACTTCAAACTCCTACCACCCTTCGTGATATAATCAAAACAATTTTATGTTTTTCCTGTCTTCAGAAATGGTATCTTAAGTGGGTAAAACCAAACTTTTCTTTAGAAAAACAAAAGAATTATTCCAACTGAAAGCCGATTACACTATCTTAAATATAAATTATTCGTTATTGTTTTTTAAGAGTATTTTTTACCAACCAATGAAATTTTAATAAGTTAGACCAAACTATATTGAGGAAAATCTGTCCAAATTCACTCCCAAATATTTATTTAACCTTCCCGGCTTTCGATTAGAGACCCTCATACCCACATCTACGTTAGATTAAATGTAAATATAAGTGCTTTAGTTAGACATATTTTTAGAGTTAAATTACTATGTTTCTAGTACTGTAGTTTTTATTAATGTACTTTTCCTTCGGAGATCGTTAATTATAATTAGAGCTTTTTAAGCATTAAATTAAATGTATTTAAAGAAAATTCTCCACGCAATTGGCTTTACAAAGTTTGCACACGTGGCTGTAAGGATCTATATAAACCGGAGCAATCACTATGAAAATTACTTTACAATTACAAATATTAAGTTTACCGTTCAAAATCCATTGGTATTTAAACTGCTTCCAGGATTACGCTATACGAAGGTAAAATAATAATTAATTTTCTTATAAATGAACAATAAGTTGTAAAATAAATATAAGACAAAAATTATATTCTATTTCTAAAGAATACTATATATATATATATATATATATATATATATATATATATATATATATATATATAAACACACACACAATATTAAAGAGTTTATATACTATAAATGTAAACAAATTGAACATTAAATTAATTGAACATGCGGTTTTGCTGTTATTTTTTCATTATCGTGCTGTTCATTACATTTGACAGGATCTTTCAATTAATATTTAACAACTTTAGAGATCAAGATGGGATTTTTCGCTACCTTAAAGACCCAAACAAACAAAGGCACTTTCGCATTTATAATATTATCAGGATTAAGATAATACGAATCTTTTATATATATATATATATATATATATATATATATATATATATAAGTAAATTTGAATTTTCTCAAGTGGTTTGAATTTAATATGCTATCTTACAGAGTACAGAAATTATAGCACGCAGTATACAATAATTTCGTGTCTCATGTTAAAGAGTTATTGTTTTTCTGCAGTGAAACTTATTACAGCTTTGAGAACAAATACGAGTCCTACTTTCAGAGTTCTTACTTAAATAGAGTACAACCTCGTTTATCCGACTCTCGTTTAGTACTGCTATCTTGCCAAGAGTTTTTGTTCAACTTAATGGTGACGCAAGGTCTAGTTAAGGTCGAAGTATTAAGTACGGTATCGCCGTTTTTTCAAGACGTGATATTGATATTCAATGTATATGTGTTGCAGACTCCACGTTCACGGTGACCCTGGTGAAAGGCACCCGTGGGCTTGGACTCAGCGTGACGGGGGGAGTGGACACAGAGGAACAGTGGCCAGGACTGATCCGAGTCAAGAGACTTTTCCCGCACCAGCCCGCCTGGCAGAGCGGGCAGCTGGCTCAAGGCGACTTCCTGCTGGTCGCCAACAACACGTCTCTGGTCGGCCTCACCAACTATGTGAGTATGTAGGGGACACTGTCGTATGAAATCTGTTCAAAACATAACTTCTCTGGATGAACCCCACCTATTAATTCTTTAATATTTTATGACAAAAGTGTTAAAATACGCTTTCTGTGCTGGATGATAATTAATTAACTATAAAACTTTAATAACTATAACTTTAAACACAAAAATAAATGCATCCATAAATGTAACACAAATTCGTTCTGTGCTTATTTATTGGACAATATATTAACTGTAGTTAGCAACTGTAAGGGGCGAATGGGCCTGGTGTGAAAGGAAGATAAAGACAGACAAATGATCGCTCTTTGCTCTGGGAAACGACACCTTTAACCTCCTGTTCAGATTCCTATGTTCGTTCCAGCGTTTCGTTCCAGCGTTCCTGGTATCGTTGTAGGCATTTATGGAACAGTCCGATAGCAGGGAATCCATAAGTTTTAATCTAGTAACATTGAATAGAATATCCTATTGCTATTTTTTCATAATTATTCTTAAGTAGGCCTAATATGTTCGTATTCAGGCTTGGTTTGGTATACAGTGACATACCAAGTAAATAATGATCCCAATATAATATGCACCTTATGTTTATTAGCCATGAAATTTTAAATTAAATTAGACAAGTAAGCAGACACAGTTCTGACTAATAATTTACTGCTAGGGTCTTCATCAAACCATACTTGTAACAATTCTTTGTATAGTCAAATTTTCTTTATAGATTTAATTAGCTTTTAACTAATTAAAACAGTAGTATATGATCCTCCATCACTAGAATATATACTTTATAAGGGTGGATTTCCTAACAATTAATAGGATACATGACACCACTCCATTAAGTCCATTACATTGTCGGAAGGTGTTAGGTTTCAACTCAACTGAAGTGAAGGTACATTGCATTACTACTTAACCTGTAGTATTCATATAATCCTCTTCTGAAGATCTGATCAATGTTCCAAGAGGTCTCAGATCGAGAATCATAAAGTTTTGAAACCAAAGTCGCTGCTCTATAGAAAGCTAGAAGGAAGCATTGAGAACAAACACAATGAGCTCTAGATGCATTGTTTAATATTCAGTGTACGGTCGACTAAAGCGGTGTTATGGTCACCTCCTTTAGTGTTGTTTGCATCTCCCGGTTAATGGTTTCTCACATGACTGAGTTTCTAGGGTACGTAATTTTAGTTTTGCTGTGGTATTCATTAAATGTTTGAAAATAGGAGTTAAAACAAAGTATAAACAAGTCTCTTTTAGAGGAAATTATACAACCACTGAATAATATAGAACAATTCTACTGGAAACAATTTAGTGACCATTTTTAGCATCTTTATGTTTGGCTAAACATTATATCAGGATTTCTAACCAAATTGTTATTTAAGCTTCCAAGCATCACTTTTTCTTCAATAGCAATTGATGGAAAGGCAAAGCGGGTTGACAAAAAAAAATACTATTGATTGATGTCCTTGTTTTACTATATACAGGGTGAGTCAGAAATATGGTAAAATATTTTAAGACGTGATTGTAGAGCTAAAAATAAGAAAAAATGTTATATAAAGGTAGGTCCGGAAAAAGCTCCATTACTGAGTAATGGCTGGCGAAAGATTTTGCTTTGTTTTCAGTTCACCTGGTGAAATTAAGTGATTCTGAAAGGTTTTGTTCTTACTTTTTAACTCAAATAAGATGGATTTATAAAGGAAAATCACCTGATAAATCAAATAAAACCACTCTAGAGATTGTAGTAGTGTGAACAGTTTTTGAGAAAAAGTATGAAATTTGCCAAAAAATCTAATCACAAAAATACCGTTTTAAATGTTTGATGTCGAATAACATTGTTAAATGACCAATAAACAAATTGTTTTTCCTGATACAGATTGTAGAGAATTTAA